>NC_090265.1:733537109-733840139 GCF_040414725.1 Anabrus simplex
GAAGAAAACCCAAGTGGTGTGAGGCACCTTTCTCCCGGCATGACTTACACATTTTATGTATTTACCTAAACGATAACCTTTGCCGTAAATCAATAGAGGAATGGAGCAAAGTTTGTTAAGACCAAAATCGTATCATCATCGTAATGTTCTGGGTGCCAGTTAACTTGTTAATTGTTATAATTTGATAGTTATCTCGCGACTTACTTGTTGCAACATTACTCCACACCCGCAAGTTTTATAAAACGTAAAACTTCATAAATTGCTATAATAATAATGATATTTTAGATTGATTAATGTGCGTGGAGTGCAAAGATGAATTGATTTTAAATTGATTTCATGCAACACTATACGAGTACATATATAACTAGGCGGAATGAAATCGTTAATTTTGCTGCATAATAAAATGCATACATGTACAGGGTCTCTCATATAAACTCGGACCGAACGCACGGTGTTTGTACTCTGCGCTACGGCAGCTGCAGTATGGAGGGCGCACGCATCAGCCTGCACGTGTTCGACCTGGCGAGCATCAGTCGCCAGTCTGAATCTCAGCTGTTAACATGGTGAGACAGTTATCATTGCAACACCGTATTTTCATATGTAAATTTTTTGGTGTCCCCTTAATTGTTGTGTGAAGAGTCATAACTCTCGCTTGTAACTTTTAGATGATAATAATAAATAAAATCATGAATAAAAATATATAAATAAAATTACTCAAAAACTTAATAAAATTAATAAGCATAATTAACCGAAATGTCCGTAGTATGGGCGCCAGAGTTCACCAGAATGGATCCCTCGAATTTAGATAAGAGCATGATAAACTGTATATCCCAGGGCGTGTACATAATGCTGCGTACTGGTACATCTGCTGCAGGCCTTACCTAACCTCCTGAAAACGACTAATTAGGTAGGAACTGCACCTAGGTTCATCAATAACACTGATTCTAAAATAACTAACTATATTCTTAACAAATTCCGTGCATGAGCACCTCATCAACATACAACAATATACATATAATACACACATAAAATATTGCTGGAAGACTCCATATTTACAACAACAACAATAATGAAAATCGTGGGAAAACGAAAGCGAGAACTAAGCTACCATTTGTAGATAGTCCGATGAACAATGTACATGTATGACGATAAATACCCTTCACTGTCTCTATATCAATTCGACTTACCGATTCTCATAATCGGCAGTTATCACATCACACAGATACCGTACCTTGTACTACTGTGTTCACATATTTTAACACTTGTTGTAAAGATATATACACACGTCTGTCGATCCTCAACATAAATTATGGAAAGTCTGAGATAGCTTTCACCAACATATAATGCCAGGCCGCCACAAGTGCTACAATACTTAATGCGCAAGCACTCTCCACAATCAGCCATTTTCCACGAACATAACGAGACTACGCTCCACGAACGTTTGAAGTCCAGTCCATTACAGCCGTGTCACTCCAGTACAGTGTGTCAGTTGTCGTTCCTTCATACAGTGTTACTGCTTGTAGTTATCTTCCTTCTCGTTCCTTTACAATCACCTTTACAATCACCTCTACAATCACCTCGGTTGCCGCCGTATGATCAACCTTTATAGACATCAACATCCCCCTCCTTTCAGATGATACGTCTGGATTGGTGCTTGCCAGCCAATCATGAGTGATCTCTAGTCAAGACCTTGCTCCCAAGAGATAAACAAACTCTGGGGTTTGCCTCGGATGAGTCAACGAACATCCCTAATACAACAACAAGCTCATCTCATCAGGCTGGGATATATATATATGACTCATGAATTTCCCGACACAAGTACATCACTACAAACACTGGGGTAGCCATATGACTCAACCAAATTACCAGAGTTATTAAAACTGTTTTCCCACTCGTGCAAAACAAATTACTCATACCTACATATGTGGATATCTTTCAGTTTACCAATATAAATGGCAATATATACAAATGAAATACTGATAATAATAATAATAATAATGATAATAATAATAATAATAATAATAATAATAATAATAATAATAAATCGAATACTGACAATAATATCTCTAACTTCTACATATAATTCGGGGGTGTGATATATGTACTATCACACGCTATTGGTGAGCAGAAAATCCTAATGGTGTCTATAAAGTCCCTTATTATGATAGGAAGATTGGTGTTTGGTGTGCTGTTAATGCAAGACGAATAATTCATCCTAGTAGTAGGGCTACGAGAATTCAAACACAATGCGAACAATGGGAAGAAAATATGACAAGATAATAACTTCCAGTTGCGGTTTGAGGTTGCCGCCATCTTGGGTGTGGCTTCCGGTTCCCGCTAAGACGGCGCGTTGGGCGTTGGCTTGTAGTTCCTGTCAAGGCACCATCTTGGGTGTTGGCTATCACGTGGCCGGTTTCTGGCTAATAGGAAGAGAGCGCAGCAGGTAATGTTGAGGATCGAGAAGGACCGTTGGCGTTGTTGCTAGGGCGTTGGCTGTGGGTTCCAGCCAAGACGTCATCTTGAGCTACAGGCGTTGGCCGTGGGTTCCAGCCAAGACGTCATCTTGAGCTATGGGCGTTGGCCGTGGGTTCCCGCCAAGACGGTATCTTGAGCTATAGGCGTTGGCCGTGGGTTCTCGCAAAGACGCCATCTTGAGCTGTGGGCGTTGGCCGCGGGTTCTCGCCAAGACGTCATCTTGAGCTATAGGCATTGGCAGTGGGTTCCAGCCAAGACCTTATCTTGAGCTATAGGCGTTGGCCGTGGGTTCCAGCCAAGACGTCATCTTGAGCTACAGGCGTTGGCCGTGGGTTCTCGCAAAGACGTCATCTTGAGCTGTGGGCGTTGGCCGTGGGTTCCCGCCAAGACGTCATCTTGAGCTACAGGCGTTGGCCGTGGGTTCCCGCCAAGACGTCATCTTGAGCTACAGGCGTTGGCCGTGGGTTCCCGCCAAGACGTTATTTTGAGCTATAGGCGTTGGCCTTGGATTCCAGCCGAGACGTCATCTTGAGCTATAGGCGTTGGCCGTGGGTTCCAGCCAAGACGGTATCTTGAGCTATGGGCATTGGCCGTGGGTTCCCGCCAAGACGTCATCTTGAGCTACAGGCGTTGGCCGTGGGTTCCAGCCAAGACGTCATCTTGAGCTATGGGCGTTGGCCGTGGGTTCCCGCCAAGACGTCATCTTGAGCTATAGGCATTGGCAGTGGGTTCCAGCCAAGACCTTATCTTGAGCTATGGGCGTTGGCCGTGGGTTCCAGCCAAGACGTCATCTTGAGCTACAGGCGTTGGCCGTGGGTTCTCGCAAAGACGCCATCTTGAGCTGTGGGCGTTAGCCGTGGGTTCCCGCCAAGACGTCATCTTGAGCTACAGGCGTTGGCCGTGGGTTCCCGCCAAGACGTCATCTTGAGCTACAGGCGTTGGCCGTGGGTTCCCGCCAAGACGTTATTTTGAGCTATAGGCGTTGGCCCTGGATTCCAGCCAAGACGTCATCTTGAGCTATAGGCGTTGGCCGTGGGTTCCAGCCAAGACGGTATCTTGAGCTATGGGCGTTGGCTGTGGGTTCCAGCCAAGACCTTATCTTGAGCTATAGGCATTGGCCGTGGGCTCCCGCCATGACTTTATCTTGAGCTAGGGGCGTTGGCCGTTTTTTCTTGCCAAGACGTTATCTTGAGCTACAGGCGTTGATCATGGGCTCCCGCCATGACTTTATCTTGAGCTATGGGCGTTGGCCGTGGGTTCCAGCCAAGACCTTATCTTGAGCTATAGGCATTGGCCGTGGGTTCCAGCCAAGACCTTATCTTGAGCTATAGGCGTTGGCCGTGGGCTCCCGCCATGACTTTATCTTGAGCTATGGGCGTTGGCCGTTTTTTCTCGCCAAGACGTTATCTTGAGCTACAGGCGTTGATCATGGGCTCCCGCCATGACTTTATCTTGAGCTATGGGCGTTGGCCGTGGGTTCCCGCCAAGACGTCATCTTGAGCTATGGGCGTTGGCCGTGGGTTCCAGCCAAGACCTTATCTTGAGCTATGGGCGTTGATCATGGGCTCCCGCCATGACTTTATCTTGAGCTATGGGCGTTGGCCGTTTTTTCTCGCCAAGACGTTATCTTGAGCTATGGGCGTTGGCCGTTTTTTTTCGCCAAGACGTTATCTTGAGCTATGGGCGTTGGCCGTTGGTTCTCGCCAAGACGTTATCTTGAGCTATGGGCGTTGGCCGTGGGTTCCCGCCAAGACGTAATCTTGAGCTACAGGCGTTGGCCGTTGGTTCTCGCCAAGACGTCATCTTGAGCTACAGGCGTTGGCCGTGGGTTCCCGCCAAGACGTCATCTTGAGCTACAGGCGTTGGCCGTTGGTTCTCGCCAAGACGTTATCTTGAGCTACAGGCGTTGGCCGTTGGTTCCCGCCAAGACGTCATCTTGAGCTACAGGCGTTGGCCGTGGGTTCCCGCCAAGACGTCATCTTGAGCTACAGGCGTTGGCCGTGGGTTCCCGCCAAGACGTCATCTTGAGCCATGGACGTTGACTGTGGGTTTCCACCAAAGTGTCGTAAAACAATACGCTTAAAGTACGTCATCTTTATGGATCCAAGAATTGAAGGTGTTATGGAAACCGAGCCATTTGACGTATAGTTTATAACCACGACGACGAAGAACACGTTCAGCTAAATACGTAGTGATTAGGATACTTGGTTTTTTGCAACTCTTCGGAATAGAATCCTCCCTCGATGGGCTGCCCTGTAAGATCATGGAGTAAATAGGTGATTGGGTGATGAGCTTGACTTTGTTGGTTTGAAAAATTTCCGTACTCCAGTTTGCTTATGCGGACAAAATCACCTTTCTGAAAACGATGACGTTGAGGATCGGCTATTTTGATTACGTGATGAATGGTATCTATGTGTGGTGTATTTTTGAGAACAGGGTAATGCGATGAGGTGTATCGTTGTACTTGAACACAAGTTTAGGTAGGAGTCCAATCCAGCGATAAGAGACTTGAGCGGTAGGGCAGGTAGGGAAAACTGTACATGCTATTTTAATGTTATGTCATACCATCAGGACGAGGAGGAGGAGGAGGAGGAGGAGGTAGTTATAAGCTACTAGTTCTGCAGGGAGGATAGTACTCTCTGTTAGTAGGAGGAGGAGGAGGAGGAGGAGGAGAGAAGTCGGATAGGACAGACAGAAGAGACCATCATTTGGTTAAGAGAGGTTGGATAGGCTCTACAGAAGTGAGAATGCTGGTACTAGTAAGATTCAGCTAGGGCCCTAGGCTAACCAACATACACTTCCAAATTGAGAAAATCTACTGTTGCCTATTTTAGCTTTTATCCTTTCTTACGGCGGGTACGGTACACTGCGGCCCGTTTTACAAGGGAAGCTGTGAGGTTGTTCCCTAATCTAGGCTCAGTCCAGCAGTATACGCCAGCTTCGTACTGGTAGGTTTACAAGTAGGTAAAGATCTCTTCCGGGGACCCAATTGCGACATCTCTGCGTTTCTCAAAACTGCAAAAGGGGTGCAAGTACTTTCACAGCTGCTAAAGATGTTGTAAACAATTTTTTTTTTTTTTAGCAGCCTTCACGTAAATGAACTTCACAACAGTTATGAGAAAAGTATACCAGGAGGTACACCTCTACGCCGCGCATTCAAATGAGCGCCTAAAAGAGGTCCTCTATCAATCAAATGTTAAGCCAATAATACAACAAGTTAGAATTTTAATCAGAAGATGTCACCACCGAAATATTATGTAATTTTGTTATTGTGCAGTTGCCTAACCTGAGTGACTTTCTCCTTGTTTTGTTTGACATTCATCAAGAAGTTAGTCATTTTTTCACAGAGGAAACCACTAAAAATTATGATCATGCACCCTGGTGCGAAGGGAAAGAACTTATGATTTAAAGAAGTTTTGTATTTCTAGGTTTTTGGTAACTGATTGATGCTCATTTATTTTTGGGTTGGCAATTCTTCCTTCTCTTTCCGCCAGTTTTGAATCTAGCCAATCCCTAATTTTTGTAATTTATTTCCAACCAATCCCGTATTTCTTCTTCACTTTGTATCTGCCAATACAAATTAACAGGGCGTATCCTGATTCCTCTTGAATGACCTCGAACCTTCCCTGAGGGTTTATAAACTGCGGCTTTTCACGTCTCTTTTCTCTTGGCCAATTGATCGACATATTCTGAGTGTGTGTGTGTGTGTGTGTTAAGCAGGAGGTGGGCGGCATCTTCGTCGGCAGCTAGAACTGTTACCAGGTATGGCCACATAAGTCCATCTTTCTTGTTGTAGCTACCTCCGCAGTTTAACTCGAGGGAAAGGTCCGAATCTTTAACTATGTAACCTTCTTTTCTAATGTAACTTTCTGCCGGCTAATGTAAAAACTTCATAAAATTTTTAACTCAAAATCGGGGATAGAGAGTGATGTGCCCTCTCGAGCTCCCCTTCATCTTGGTTTGGGGTGACTACGTTTTTATAACTGTTTTTCATTCTGTAATGTGGTAAAGTAATTTCTATACGAGTCACCTCAGTAGTTTGGGAATAGCCCCTGTTTCATCGGCCTAGAGCCCTTAGGTTTTTAGTGTTCATTATATTGGAACGCCGTGTGCTTCCATCCTTTTGTGTTTGAGCCATTTATTTAACTGTTATTCTTTTTCCATGAAGGCCCAGTAGGTTGGGTATTAAATACCCCTGTATAATCATTTTCCAATTGTAAGTTGTGCCTGGAGAGGCCAGAAATTGTCAGTTGATGTTGCCTTGAGTAAGCTTGGAAAACTGGGGGCCTGTTAGCTCTTGTTCAAAGTTTTTGTAAGATTAATGAATGCCTCTTAAAGGCTAGCTGTTGTAATTTTGGGAGCAAGGGCTCTTTGAATTAGGGGATTTCTGCCCTTGTATAAATTTGTGCTCTTTTGTAAATTTGAGCTAGTAGCTCAGGAAATGTAAAACTAGGGGTTTAAAGCCCGAAGTGTTACGATTCTAAATCTTGGATTTTTCCCCATCTTGTTTAATGATTGCTACTTGTACCTGTAATATTGTCATGAAAAAATTGTTACGTTTGAAGTTCTAAAAATATAACCTTCAGTTTAAGTTTTAAATCCAATTCTTGACATTGTAGTTCGACCCATTCACCCCGGCACCTTCTTTCACCTCTTTCTGCTCCACGGGTAACCCCGGAACAATCTGTAATATTACAGATTACTTTTGAACAGGCAGACACTAAGATTACAATTACAATTACTTTAGGTAATGCTAGTCATTTGAGAAATTACAGATAGATATTATCTTGGGCACTCCAGATATTAGTTAGTGATCTCGCCATGGAAAGTGAGTCAGTCAGCTTGAAGACGAACCTTTCCAAAACAAAAGTCATGTCCAAAAAGTGGGTCACAGCAGGAAATGTGAACATTAACAACACGCCGATAGAGAATGTCGAGGAATGTATTTATCCGGGCCAGTTGATGAATATGAAAGGTGATATTTATTTTGCCAGTTGCTTTACGTCACACCGATACAGATAGGTCTAATGGCGACGGTGGGGATGGGACAGGAAAGGCCTAGGAATGGGAAGGAAGCGGCCGTGGCCTTAATTAAGGTACAGCCCCATCACTTACCTGGCGTTAAAATGGGAAACCACGGAAAATCATCTTCAGGGCTGTCGACAGTGGGGTTCGAACCCACTATCTCGGGATGCGAGCTCACAGCTGTGCGCTCCTAACCGCACGGCCAACTCCCCCGGTGAAAGGTGATATAAGACCAGAAATTTTTGAACGCATTAAGCTAGGATGGCAGGCATAGGGAAGAAACTCAACTGTCTTCAGGGCAAATATGCCAGTGAAACTGAAGAAAATAGTTTATGATCAGTGCATTCCACCTGTGCTGACTTATGGCTGTCAGACTTGGACACTGAACGAATTTACGAAAGGGAAACTAAGGGCAGCGCAGAGTGGCATTGAAAGGTCAATGCTGCGTTTCACAAGGAAAGATAAGAAGAGAGCAGATGACATCAGATCATTCACTAAAATTAATGACATTCTTGGGAGAATCACCACCTTAAAATGGCAATGACCGAGCTCGATAGCTGCAGTCGCTTAAGTGCGGCCAGTATCCAGTAATCGGGAGATAGTGGGTTCGAGCCCCACTGTCGGCAGCCGTGAAGATGGTTTCCCGTGGTTTCCCATTTTCACACCAGGCAAATGCCGGGGCTGTACCTTAATTAAGGCCACGGCCGCTTGCTTCCACTTCCTAGACCTTTCCTATCCCATCGTCACTATAAGACATATCTGTGTCGGTGCGACGTTAAGCAAATAGAAAAAAATAGTGGCATTACGCTGGACGTATTGCTCGAAAGGAAGATAACAGATCGACAAACCTAGTGTTAGATGGCGTCCAAGAGATCATAAGTGGCCTACAGAAAGACCGCCAGACAGAATGGACAAAGACATCAAGTGAATAGCTGGTGCTACCTGGCAGAGAACTGCACAAGACGTTACACGTGAAGAGTTCTGCTAAAGACTTACCTGAATTAACAACGTAAAGAGGCTACATCATGCAATGATAGAATTGGCTGATGAATATAACTTTTTAGGCTGGAGGTCTGTATGAAATCAGTGTCATCAATTACCCGACACTGTTGTAACTATAGCACCCAGTGTTTGTCTATGTACACTAGGTCAGTAGCGTCATCAACAACCCGATACTACTGTAACTATAGCAACTAGTGTTTGTCTATGTACACTAGGTCAGTAGCGTCATCAACAACCCGATACTACTGTAACTATAGCAACTAGTGTTTGTCTATGTACACTAGGCCAGTAGCGTCATCAACAACCCGACACTGTTGTAACTATAGCAACTAGTGTTTGTCTATGTACACTAGGCCAGTAGCGTCATCAACAACCCGAAACTGTTGTAACTATAGCAATCAGTGTTTGTCTATGTACAATAGGCCAGTAGCGTCATCAACAACCCGATACTACTGTAACTATAGCAACCAGTGTTTGTCTATGTACACTAGGTCAGTAGCGTCATCAACAACCCGACACTGTTGTAACTATAGCAACTAGTGTTTGTCTATGTACACTAGGCCAGTAGCGTCATCAACAACCCGACACTGTTGTAACTATAGCACCCAGTGTTTGTCTATGTACACTAGGCCAGTAGCGTCATCAACAACCCGATACTACTGTAACTATAGCAACTAGTGTTTGTCTATGTACACTAGGTCAGTAGCGTCAACAACAAACCGATACTACTGTAACTATAGCAACTAGTGTTTGTCTATGTACACTAGGCCAGTAGCGTCATCAACAACCCGATACTACTGTAACTATAGCAACTAGTGTTTGTCTATGTACACTAGGCCAGCAGCGTCATCAACAACCCGATACTACTGTAACTATAGCAACTAGTGTTTGTCTATGTACACTAGGCCAGTAGCGTCATCAACAACCCGATACTACTGTAACTATAGCAACTAGTGTTTGTCTATGTACACTAGGCCAGTAGCGTCATCAACAACCCGATACTACTGTAACTATAGCAACTAGTGTTTGTCTATGTACACTAGGTCAGTAGCGTCATCAACAACCCGACACTGTTGTAACTATAGCAACTAGTGTTTGTCTATGTACACTAGGTCAGCAGCGTCATCAACACCCGACACTGTTGTAACTATAGCAACTAGTGTTTGTCTATGTACACTAGGTAGTAGCGTCATCAACAACCCGATACTACTGTAACTATAGCAACCAGTGTTTGTCTATGTACACTAGGCCAGTAGCGTCATCAACAACCCGATACTACTGTAACTATAGCAACTAGTGTTTGTCTATGTACACTAGGCCAGTAGCGTCAACAACCCGATACTACTGTAACTATAGCAACTAGTGTTTGTCTATGTACACTAGGCCAGTAGCGTCATCAACAACCCGATACTACTGTAACTATAGCAACCAGTGTTTGTCTATGTACACTAGGCCAGTAGCGTCATCAACAACCCGATACTACTGTAACTATAGCAACTAGTGTTTGTCTATGTACACTAGGTCAGTAGCGTCATCAACAACCCGACACTGTTGTAACTATAGCAACCAGTGTTTGTCTATGTACACTAGGTGAGTAGCGTCATCAACAACCCGACACTGTTGTAACTATAGCAACTAGTGTTTGTCTATGTACACTAGGCCAGTAGCGTCATCAACAACCCGACACTGTTGTAACTATAGCAACTAGTGTTTGTCTATGTACACTAGGCCAGTAGCGTCATCAACAACCCGACACTGTTGTAACTATAGCAACCAGTGTTTGTCTATGTACACTAGGCCAGTAGCGTCATCAACAACCCGTTACTACTGTAACTATAGCAACTAGTGTTTGTCTATGTACACTAGGCCAGTAGCGTCATCAACAACCCGACACTGTTGTAACTATAGCAACTAGTGTTTGTCTATGTACACTAGGTCAGTAGCGTCATCAACAACCCGACACTGTTGTAACTATAGCAACTAGTGTTTGTCTATGTACACTAGGCCAGTAGCGTCATCAACAACCCGACACTGTTGTAACTATAGCAACTAGTGTTTGTCTATGTACACTAGGCCAGTAGCGTCATCAACAACCCGAAACTGTTGTAACTATAGCAACCAGTGCTTGTCTATGTACACTAGGCCAGTAGCGTCATCAACAACCCGATACTACTGTAACTATAGCAACTAGTGTTTGTCTATGTACACTAGGCCAGTAGCGTCATCAACAACCCGATACTACTGTAACTATAGCACCCAGTGTTTGTCTGTGTACACTAGGTCAGTAGCGTCATCAACAACCCGATACTACTGTAACTATAGCAACCAGTGTTTGTCTATGTACACTAGGCCAGTAGCGTCATCAACAACCCGATACTACTGTAACTATAGCAACCAGTGTTTGTCTATGTACACTAGGTCAGTAGCGTCATCAACAACCCGATACTACTGTAACTATAGCAACTAGTGTTTGTCTATGTACACTAGGTCAGTAGCGTCATCAACAACCCGACACTGTTGTAACTATAGCAACCAGTGTTTGTCTATGTACACTAGGTCAGTAGCGTCATCAACAACCCGACACTGTTGTAACTATAGCAACTAGTGTTTGTCTATGTACACTAGGTCAGTAGCGTCATCAACAACCCGATACTACTGTAACTATAGCAACTAGTGTTTGTCTATGTACACTAGGTCAGTAGCGTCATCAACAACCCGACACTGTTGTAACTATAGCAACTAGTGTTTGTCTATGTACACTAGGTCAGTAGCGTCATCAACAACCCGATACTACTGTAACTATAGCAACTAGTGTTTGTCTATGTACACTAGGTCAGTAGCGTCATCAACAACCCGACACTGTTGTAACTATAGCAACCAGTGTTTGTCTATGTACACTAGGTCAGTAGCGTCATCAACAACCCGACACTGTTGTAACTATAGCAACCAGTGTTTGTCTATGTACACTAGGTCAGTAGCGTCATCAACAACCCGACACTGTTGTAACTATAGCAACTAGTGTTTGTCTATGTACACTAGGTCAGTAGCGTCATCAACAACCCGACACTGTTGTAACTATAGCAACCAGTGTTTGTCTATGTACACTAGGTCAGTAGCGTCATCAACAACCCGACACTGTTGTAACTATAGCAACTAGTGTTTGTCTATGTACACTAGGTCAGTAGCGTCATCAAAAACCCGACACTGTTGTAACTATAGCAACTAGTGATTGTCTATGTACACTAGGCCAGTAGCGTCATCAACAACCCGATACTACTGTAACTATAGCAACTAGTGTTTGTCTATGTACACTAGGCCAGTAGCGTCATCAACAACCCGACACTGTTGTAACTATAGCAACCAGTGTTTGTCTATGTACACTAGGCCAGTAGCGTCATCAACAACCCGACACTGTTGTAACTATAGCAACTAGTGTTTTTCTATGTACACTAGGTCAGTAGCGTCATCAACAACCCGACACTGTTGTAACTATAGCAACCAGTGTTTGTCTATGTACACTAGGTCAGTAGCGTCATCAACAACCCGATACTACTGTAACTATAGCAACTAGTGTTTGTCTATGAACACTAGGCCAGTAGCGTCATCAACAACCCGACACTGTTGTAACTATAGCAACCAGTGTTTGTCTATGTACACTAGGCCAGTAGCGTCATCAACAACCCGACACTGTTGTAACTATAGCAACCAGTGTTTGTCTATGTACACTAGGCCAGTAGCGTCATCAACAACCCGATACTACTGTAACAATAGCAACTAGTGTTTGTCTATGTACACTAGGCCAGTAGCGTCATCAACAACCCGACACTGTTGTAACTATAGCAACTAGTGTTTGTCTATGTACACTAGGCCAGTAGCGTCATCAACAACCCGATACTACTGTAACTATAGCAACTAGTGTTTGTCTATGTACACTAGGCCAGTAGCGTCATCAACAACCCGATACTACTGTAACTATAGCAACTAGTGTTTGTCTATGTACACTAGGCCAGTAGCGTCATCAACAACCCGACACTGTTGTAACTATAGCGACCAGTGTTTGTCTATGTACACTAGGCCAGTAGCGTCATCAACAACCCGACACTGTTGTAACTATAGCAACTAGTGTTTGTCTATGTACACTAGGTCAGTAGCGTCATCAACAACCCGACACTGTTGTAACTATAGCAACCAGTGTTTGTCTATGTACACTAGGTCAGTAGCGTCATCAACAACCCGACACTGTTGTAACTATAGCAACCAGTGTTTGTCTATGTACACTAGGCCAGTAGCGTCATCAACAACCCGACACTGTTGTAACTATAGCAACCAGTGTTTGTCTATGTACACTAGGCCAGTAGCGTCATCAACAACCCGATACTACTGTAACTATAGCAACTAGTGTTTCTCTATGTACACTAGGCCAGTAGCGTCATCAACAACCCGACACTGTTGTAACTATAGCAACTAGTGTTTGTCTATGTACACTAGGTCAGTAGCGTCATCAACAACCCGACACTGTTGTAACTATAGCAACCAGTGTTTGTCTATGTACACTAGGCCAGTAGCGTCATCAACAACCCGATACTACTGTAACTATAGCAACCAGTGTTTGTCTATGTACACTAGGTCAGTAGCGTCATCAACAACCCGATACTACTGTAACTATAGCAACTAGTGTTTGTGTATGTACACTAGGTCAGTAGCGTCATCATCAACCCGACACTGTTGTAACTATAGCAACCAGTGTTTGTCTATGTACACTAGGTCAGTAGCGTCATCAACAACCCGACACTGTTGTAACTATAGCAACTAGTGTTTGTCTATGTACACTAGGCCAGTAGCGTCATCAACAACCCGACACTGTTGTAACTATAGCAACTAGTGTTTGTCTATGTACACTAGGCCAGTAGCGTCATCAACAACCCGATACTACTGTAACTATAGCAACCAGTGTTTGCCTATGTACACTAGGTCAGTAGCGTCATCAACAACCCGACACTACTGTAACTATAGCAACTAGTGTTTGTCTATGTACACTAGGTCAGTGGCGTCATCAGCAACCCGACACTGTTGTAACTATAGCAACCAGTGTTTGTCTATGTACACTAGGTCAGTAGCGTCATCAACAACCCGACACTGTTGTAACCATAGCAACTAGTGTTTGTCTATGTACACTAGGTCAGTAGCGTCATCAACAACCCGATACTACTGTAACTATAGCAACTAGTGTTTGTCTATGTACACTAGGTCAGTAGCGTCATCAAAAACCCGACACTGTTGTAACTATAGCAACCAGTGTTTGTCTATGAACACTAGGCCAGTAGCGTCATCAACAACCCGACACTGTTGTAACTATAGCTACTAGTGTTTGTCTATGTACACTAGGTCAGTAGCGTCATCAACAACCCGACACTGTTGTAACTATAGCAACCAGTGTTTGTCTATGTACACTAGGTCAGTAGCGTCATCAACAACCAAACACTACTGTAACTATAGCAACCAGTGTTTGTCTATGTACACTAGGCCAGTAGCGTCATCAACAACCCGACACTGTTGTAACTATAGCAACTAGTGTTTGTCTATGTACACTAGGTCAGTAGCGTCATCAACAACCCGACACTGTTGTAACTATAGCAACCAGTGTTTGTCTATGTACACTAGGCCAGTAGCGTCATCAACAACCCGATACTACTGTAACTATAGCAACTAGTGTTTGTCTATGTACACTAGGCCAGTAGCGTCATCAACAACCCGACACTGTTGTAACTATAGCAACTAGTGTTTGTCTATTTACACTAGGCCAGTAGCGTCATCAACAACCCGACACTGTTGTAACTATAGCAACCAGTGTTTGTCTATGTACACTAGGTCAGTAGCGTCATCAACAACCCGACACTGTTGTAACTATAGCGACCAGTGTTTGTCTATGTACACTAGGCCAGTAGCGTCATCAACAACCCGACACTGTTGTAACTATAGCAACTAGTGTTTGTCTATGTACACTAGGCCAGTAGCGTCATCAACAACCCGACACTGTTGTAACTATAGCAACCAGTGTTTGTCTATGTACACTAGGTCAGTAGCTTCATCAACAACCCGACACTGTTGTAACCAGAGCAACTAGTGTTTGTCTATGTACACTAGGCCAGTAGCGTCATCAACAACCCGACACTGTTGTAACTATAGCAACTAGTGTTTGTCTATGTACACTAGGTCAGTAGCTTCATCAACAACCCGACACTGTTGTAACTATAGCAACTAGTGTTTGTCTATGTACACTAGGCCAGTAGCGTCATCAACAACCCGACACTGTTGTAACTATAGCAACTAGTGTTTGTCTATGTACACTAGGCCAGTAGCGTCATCAACAACCCGATACTACTGTAACTATAGCAACCAGTGTTTGTCTATGTACACTAGGCCAGTAGCGTCATCAACAACCCGATACTACTGTAACTATAGCAACTAGTGTTTGTCTATGTACACTAGGCCAGTAGCGTCATCAACAACCCGATACTACTGTAACTATAGCAACTAGTGTTTGTCTATGTACACTAGGCCAGTAGCGTCATCAACAACCCGATACTACTGTAACTATAGCAACCAGTGTTTGTCTATGTACACTAGGCCAGTAGCGTCATCAGCAACCCGATACTACTGTAACTATAGCAACTAGTGTTTGTCTATGTACACTAGGTCAGTAGCGTCATCAACAACCCGACACTGTTGTAACTATAGCAACCAGTGTTTGTCTATGTACACTAGGTGAGTAGCGTCATCAACAACCCGACACTGTTGTAACTATAGCAACTAGTGTTTGTCTATGTACACTAGGCCAGTAGCGTCATCAACAACCCGACACTGTTGTAACTATAGCAACTAGTGTTTGTCTATGTACACTAGGCCAGTAGCGTCATCAACAACCCGACACTGTTGTAACTATAGCAACCAGTGTTTGTCTATGTACACTAGGCCAGTAGCGTCATCAACAACCCGTTACTACTGTAACTATAGCAACTAGTGTTTGTCTATGTACACTAGGCCAGTAGCGTCATCAACAACCCGACACTGTTGTAACTATAGCAACTAGTGTTTGTCTATGTACACTAGGTCAGTAGCGTCATCAACAACCCGACACTGTTGTAACTATAGCAACTAGTGTTTGTCTATGTACACTAGGCCAGTAGCGTCATCAACAACCCGACACTGTTGTAACTATAGCAACTAGTGTTTGTCTATGTACACTAGGCCAGTAGCGACATCAACAACCCGAAACTGTTGTAACTATAGCAACCAGTGCTTGTCTATGTACACTAGGCCAGTAGCGTCATCAACAACCCGATACTTCTGTAACTATAGCAACTAGTGTTTGTCTATGTACACTAGGCCAGTAGCGTCATCAACAACCCGATACTACTGTAACTATAGCACCCAGTGTTTGTCTGTGTACACTAGGTCAGTAGCGTCATCAACAACCCGATACTACTGTAACTATAGCAACCAGTGTTTGTCTATGTACACTAGGCCAGTAGCGTCATCAACAACCCGATACTACTGTAACTAAAGCAACCAGTGTTTGTCTATGTACACTAGGTCAGTAGCGTCATCAACAACCCGATACTGTTGTAACTATAGCAACCAGTGTTTGTCTATGTACACTAGGTCAGTAGCGTCATCAACAACCCGACACTGTTGTAACTATAGCAACTAGTGTTTGTCTATGTACACTAGGTCAGTAGCGTCATCAAAAACCCGATACTACTGTAACTATAGCAACTAGTGTTTGTCTATGTACACTAGGTCAGTAGCGTCATCAACAACCCGACACTGTTGTAACTATAGCAACTAGTGTTTGTCTATGTACACTAGGTCAGTAGCGTCATCAACAACCCGATACTACTGTAACTATAGCAACTAGTGTTTGTCTATGTACACTAGGTCAGTAGCGTCATCAACAACCCGACACTGTTGTAACTATAGCAACCAGTGTTTGTCTATGTACACTAGGTCCGTAGCGTCATCAACAACCCGACACTGTTGTAACTATAGCAACCAGTGTTTGTCTATGTACACTAGGTCAGTAGCGTCATCAACAACCCGACACTGTTGTAACTATAGCAACTAGTGTTTGTCTATGTACACTAGGCCAGTAGCGTCATCAACAACCCGACACTGTTGTAACTATAGCAACTAGTGTTTGTCTATGTACACTAGGCCAGTAGCGTCATCAACAACCCGATACTACTGTAACTATAGCAACCAGTGTTTGCCTATGTACACTACGTCAGTAGCGTCATCAACAACCCGACACTACTGTAACTATAGCAACTAGTGTTTGTCTATGTACACTAGGTCAGTGGCGTCATCAACAACCCGACACTGCTGTAACTATAGCAACCAGTGTTTGTCTATGTACACTAGGTCAGTAGCGTCATCAACAACCCGACACTGTTGTAACCATAGCAACTAGTGTTTGTCTATGTACACTAGGTCAGTAGCGTCATCAACAACCCGATACTACTGTAACTATAGCAACTAGTGTTTGTCTATGTACACTAGGTCAGTAGCGTCATCAACAACCCGACACTGTTGTAACTATAGCAACCAGTGTTTGTCTATGAACACTAGGCCAGTAGCGTCATCAACAACCCGACACTGTTGTAACTATAGCTACTAGTGTTTGTCTATGTACACTAGGTCAGTAGCGTCATCAACAACCCGACACTGTTGTAACTATAGCAACCAGTGTTTGTCTATGTACACTAGGTCAGTAGCGTCATCAACAACCCGACACTGTTGTAACTATAGCAACTAGTGTTTGTCTATGTACACTAGGCCAGTAGCGTCATCAACAACCCGACACTGTTGTAACTATAGCAACTAGTGTTTGTCTATGTACACTAGGTCAGTAGCGTCATCAACAACCCGACACTGTTGTAACTATAGCAACCAGTGTTTGTCTATGTACACTAGGTCCGTAGCGTCATCAACAACCCGACACTGTTGTAACTATAGCAACCAGTGTTTGTCTATGTACACTAGGTCAGTAGCGTCATCAACAACCCGACACTGTTGTAACTATAGCAACTAGTGTTTGTCTATGTACACTAGGCCAGTAGCGTCATCAACAACCCGACACTGTTGTAACTATAGCAACTAGTGTTTGTCTATGTACACTAGGCCAGTAGCGTCATCAACAACCCGATACTACTGTAACTATAGCAACCAGTGTTTGCCTATGTACACTAGGTCAGTAGCGTCATCAACAACCCGACACTACTGTAACTATAGCAACTAGTGTTTGTCTATGTACACTAGGTCAGTGGCGTCATCAACAACCCGACACTGCTGTAACTATAGCAACCAGTGTTTGTCTATGTACACTAGGTCAGTAGCGTCATCAACAACCCGACACTGTTGTAACCATAGCAACTAGTGTTTGTCTATGTACACTAGGTCAGTAGCGTCATCAACAACCCGATACTACTGTAACTATAGCAACTAGTGTTTGTCTATGTACACTAGGCCAGTAGCGTCATCAACAACCTGATACTACTGTAACTATAGCAACTAGTGTTTGTCTATGTACACTAGGCCAGTAGCGTCATCAACAACCCGACACTGTTGTAACTATAGCAACTAGTGTTTGTCTATGTACACTAGGCCAGTAGCGTCATCAACAACCCGACACTGTTGTAACTATAGCAACCAGTGTTTGTCTATGTACACTAGGTCAGTAGCGTCATCAACAACCCGACACTGTTGTAACTATAGCGACCAGTGTTTGTCTATGTACACTAGGCCAGTAGCGTCATCAACAACCCGACACTGTTGTAACTATAGCAACTAGTGTTTGTCTATGTACACTAGGTCAGTTGCGTCATCAACAACCCGACACTGTTGTAACTATAGCAACCAGTGTTTGTCTATGTACACTAGGCCAGTAGCGTCATCAACAACCTGATACTACTGTAACTATAGCAACTAGTGTTTGTCTATGTACACTAGGCCAGTAGCGTCATCAACAACCCGACACTGTTGTAACTATAGCAACTAGTGTTTGTCTATGTACACTAGGCCAGTAGCGTCATCAACAACCCGACACTGTTGTAACTATAGCAACCAGTGTTTGTCTATGTACACTAGGTCAGTAGCGTCATCAACAACCCGACACTGTTGTAACTATAGCGACCAGTGTTTGTCTATGTACACTAGGCCAGTAGCGTCATCAACAACCCGACACTGTTGTAACTATAGCAACTAGTGTTTGTCTACGTACACTAGGCCAGTAGCGTCATCAACAACCCGACACTGTTGTAACTATAGCAACCAGTGTTTGTCTATGTACACTAGGTCAGTAGCTTCATCAACAACCCGACACTGTTGTAACTATAGCCACTAGTGTTTGTCTATGTACACTAGGCCAGTAGCGTCATCAACAACCCGACACTGTTGTAACTATAGAAACTAGTGTATGTCTATGTACACTAGGTCAGTAGCTTCATCAACAACCCGACACTGTTGTAACTATAGCAACTAGTGTTTGTCTATGTACACTAGGCCAGTAGCGTCATCAACAACCCGACACTGTTGTAACTATAGCAACTAGTGTTTGTCTATGTACACTAGGCCAGTAGCGTCATCAACAACCCGATACTACTGTAACTATAGCAACCAGTGTTTGTCTATGTACACTAGGCCAGTAGCGTCATCAACAACCCGATACTACTGTAACTATAGCAACTAGTGTTTGTCTATGTACACTAGGCCAGTAGCGTCATCAACAACCCGATACTACTGTAACTATAGCAACTAGTGTTTGTCTATGTACACTAGGCCAGTAGCGTCATCAACAACCCGATACTACTGTAACTATAGCAACCAGTGTTTGTCTATGTACACTAGGCCAGTAGCGTCATCAACAACCCGATACTACTGTAACTATAGCAACTAGTGTTTGTCTATGTACACTAGGTCAGTAGCGTCATCAACAACCCGACACTGTTGTAACTATAGCAACCAGTGTTTGTCTATGTACACTAGGTGAGTAGCGTCATCAACAACCCGACACTGTTGTAACTATAGCAACTAGAGTTTGTCTATGTACACTAGGCCAGTAGCGTCATCAACAACCCGACACTGTTGTAACTATAGCAACTAGTGTTTGTCTATGTACACTAGGCCAGTAGCGTCATCAACAACCCGACACTGTTGTAACTATAGCAACCAGTGTTTGTCTATGTACACTAGGCCGGTAGCGTCATCAACAACCCGTTACTACTGTAACTATAGCAACTAGTGTTTGTCTATGTACACTAGGCCAGTAGCGTCATCAACAACCCGACACTGTTGTAACTATAGCAACTAGTGTTTGTCTATGTACACTAGGTCAGTAGCGTCATCAACAACCCGACACTGTTGTAACTATAGCAACTAGTGTTTGTCTATGTACACTAGGCCAGTAGCGTCATCAACAACCCGACACTGTTGTAACCATAGCAACTAGTGTTTGTCTATGTACACTAGGCCAGTAGCGTCATCAACAACCCGAAACTGTTGTAACTATAGCAACCAGTGCTTGTCTATGTACACTAGGCCAGTAGCGTCATCAACAACCCGATACTACTGTAACTATAGCAACTAGTGTTAGTCTATGTACACTAGGCCAGTAGCGTCATCAACAACCCGATACTACTGTAACTATAGCACCCAGTGTTTGTCTGTGTACACTAGGTCAGTAGCGTCATCAACAACCCGATACTACTGTAACTATAGCAACCAGTGTTTGTCTATGTACACTAGGCCAGTAGCGTCATCAACAACCCGATACTACTGTAACTATAGCAACCAGTGTTTGTCTATGTACACTAGGTCAGTAGCGTCATCAACAACCCGATACTACTGTAACTATAGCAACTAGTGTTTGTCTATGTACACTAGGTCAGTAGCGTCATGAACAACCCGACACTGTTGTAACTATAGCAACCAGTGTTTGTCTATGTACACTAGGTCAGTAGCGTCATCAACAACCCGACACTGTTGTAACTATAGCAACTAGTGTTTGTCTATGTACACTAGGTCAGTAGCGTCATCAACAACCCGATACTACTGTAACTATAGCAACTAGTGTTTGTCTATGTACACTAGGTCAGTAGCGTCATCAACAACCCGACACTGTTGTAACTATAGCAACCAGTGCTTGTCTATGTACACTAGGCCAGTAGCGTCATCAACAACCCGATACTACTGTAACTATAGCAACTAGTGTTTGTCTATGTACACTAGGCCAGTAGCGTCATCAACAACCCGATACTACTGTAACTATAGCACCCAGTGTTTGTCTGTGTACACTAGGTCAGTAGCGTCATCAACAACCCGATACTACTGTAACTATAGCAACCAGTGTTTGTCTATGTACACTAGGCCAGTAGCGTCATCAACAACCCGATACTACTGTAACTAAAGCAACCAGTGTTTGTCTATGTACACTAGGTCAGTAGCGTCATCAACAACCCGATACTGTTGTAACTATAGCAACCAGTGTTTGTCTATGTACACTAGGTCAGTAGCGTCATCAACAACCCGACACTGTTGTAACTATAGCAACTAGTGTTTGTCTATGTACACTAGGTCAGTAGCGTCATCAACAACCCGATACTACTGTAACTATAGCAACTAGTGTTTGTCTATGTACACTAGGTCAGTAGCGTCATCAACAACCCGACACTGTTGTAACTATAGCAACTAGTGTTTGTCTATGTACACTAGGTCAGTAGCGTCATCAACAACCCGATACTACTGTAACTATAGCAACTAGTGTTTGTCTATGTACACTAGGTCAGTAGCGTCATCAACAACCCGACACTGTTGTAACTATAGCAACTAGTGTTTGTCTATGTACACTAGGTCAGTAGCGTCATCAACAACCCGATACTACTGTAACTATAGCAACTAGTGTTTGTCTATGTACACTAGGTCAGTAGCGTCATCAACAACCCGACACTGTTGTAACTATAGCAACCAGTGTTTGTCTATGTACACTAGGTCCGTAGCGTCATCAACAACCCGACACTGTTGTAACTATAGCAACCAGTGTTTGTCTATGTACACTAGGTCAGTAGCGTCATCAACAACCCGACACTGTTGTAACTATCGCAACTAGTGTTTGTCTATGTACACTAGGCCAGTAGCGTCATCAACAACCCGACACTGTTGTAACTATAGCAACTAGTGTTTGTCTATGTACACTAGGCCAGTAGCGTCATCAACAACCCGATACTACTGTAACTATAGCAACCAGTGTTTGCCTATGTACACTAGGTCAGTAGCGTCATCAACAACCCGACACTACTGTAACTATAGCAACTAGTGTTTGTCTATGTACACTAGGTCAGTGGCGTCATCAACAACCCGACACTGTTGTAACTATAGCAACCAGTGTTTGTCTATGTACACTAGGTCAGTAGCGTCATCAACAACCCGACACTGTTGTAACCATAGCAACTAGTGTTTGTCTATGTACACAAGGTCAGTAGCGTCATCAACAACCCGATACTACTGTAACTATAGCAACTAGTGTTTGTCTATGTACACTAGGTCAGTAGCGTCATCAACAACCCGACACTGTTGTAACTATAGCAACCAGTGTTTGTCTATGAACACTAGGCCAGTAGCGTCATCAACAACCCGACACTGTTGTAACTATAGCTACTAGTGTTTGTCTATGTACACTAGGTCAGTAGCGTCATCAACAACCCGACACTGTTGTAACTATAGCAACCAGTGTTTGTCTATGTACACTAGGTCAGTAGCGTCATCAACAACCCGACACTACTGTAACTATAGCAACCAGTGTTTGTCTATGTACACTAGGCCAGTAGCGTCATCAACAACCCGACACTGTTGTAACTATAGCAACTAGTGTTTGTCTATGTACACTAGGTCAGTAGCGTCATCAACAACCCGACACTGTTGTAACTATAGCAACCAGTGTTTGTCTATGTACACTAGGCCAGTAGCGTCATCAACAACCTGATACTACTGTAACTATAGCAACTAGTGTTTGTCTATGTACACTAGGCCAGTAGCGTCATCAACAACCCGACACTGTTGTAACTATAGCAACTAGTGTTTGTCTATGTACACTAGGCCAGTAGCGTCATCAACAACCCGACACTGTTGTAACTATAGCAACCAGTGTTTGTCTATGTACACTAGGTCAGTAGCGTCATCAACAACCCGACACTGTTGTAACTATAGCGACCAGTGTTTGTCTATGTACACTAGGCCAGTAGCGTCATCAACAACCCGACACTGTTGTAACTATAGCAACTAGTGTTTGTCTATGTACACTAGGCCAGTAGCGTCATCAACAACCCGACACTGTTGTAACTATAGCAACCAGTGTTTGTCTATGTACACTAGGTCAGTAGCTTCATCAACAACCCGACACTGTTGTAACTATAGCAACTAGTGTTTGTCTATGTACACTAGGCCAGTAGCGTCATCAACAACCCGACACTGTTGTAACTATAGAAACTAGTGTATGTCTATGTACACTAGGTCAGTAGCTTCATCAACAACCCGACACTGTTGTAACTATAGCAACTAGTGTTTGTCTATGTACACTAGGCCAGTAGCGTCATCAACAACCCGACACTGTTGTAACTATAGCAACTAGTGTTTGTCTATGTACACTAGGCCAGTAGCGTCATCAACAACCCGATACTACTGTAACTATAGCAACCAGTGTTTGTCTATGTACACTAGGCCAGTAGCGTCATCAACAACCCGATACTACTGTAACTATAGCAACTAGTGTTTGTCTATGTACACTAGGCCAGTAGCGTCATCAACAACCCGATACTACTGTAACTATAGCAACTAGTGTTTGTCTATGTACACTAGGCCAGTAGCGTCATCAACAACCCGATACTACTGTAACTATAGCAACCAGTGTTTGTCTATGTACACTAGGCCAGTAGCGTCATCAACAACCCGATACTACTGTAACTATAGCAACTAGTGTTTGTCTATGTACACTAGGTCAGTAGCGTCATCAACAACCCGACACTGTTGTAACTATAGCAACCAGTGTTTGTCTATGTACACTAGGTGAGTAGCGTCATCAACAACCCGACACTGTTGTAACTATAGCAACTAGTGTTTGTCTATGTACACTAGGCCAGTAGCGTCATCAACAACCCGACACTGTTGTAACTATAGCAACTAGTGTTTGTCTATGTACACTAGGCCAGTAGCGTCATCAACAACCCGACACTGTTGTAACTATAGCAACCAGTGTTTGTCTATGTACACTAGGCCGGTAGCGTCATCAACAACCCGTTACTACTGTAACTATAGCAACTAGTGTTTGTCTATGTACACTAGGCCAGTAGCGTCATCAACAACCCGACACTGTTGTAACTATAGCAACTAGTGTTTGTCTATGTACACTAGGTCAGTAGCGTCATCAACAACCCGACACTGTTGTAACTATAGCAACTAGTGTTTGTCTATGTACACTAGGCCAGTAGCGTCATCAACAACCCGACACTGTTGTAACCATAGCAACTAGTGTTTGTCTATGTACACTAGGCCAGTAGCGTCATCAACAACCCGAAACTGTTGTAACTATAGCAACCAGTGCTTGTCTATGTACACTAGGCCAGTAGCGTCATCAACAACCCGATACTACTGTAACTATAGCAACTAGTGTTTGTCTATGTACACTAGGCCAGTAGCGTCATCAACAACCCGATACTACTGTAACTATAGCACCCAGTGTTTGTCTGTGTACACTAGGTCAGTAGCGTCATCAACAACCCGATACTACTGTAACTATAGCAACCAGTGTTTGTCTATGTACACTAGGCCAGTAGCGTCATCAACAACCCGATACTACTGTAACTATAGCAACCAGTGTTTGTCTATGTACACTAGGTCAGTAGCGTCATCAACAACCCGATACTACTGTAACTATAGCAACTAGTGTTTGTCTATGTACACTAGGTCAGTAGCGTCATGAACAACCCGACACTGTTGTAACTATAGCAACCAGTGTTTGTCTATGTACACTAGGTCAGTAGCGTCATCAACAACCCGACACTGTTGTAACTATAGCAACTAGTGTTTGTCTATGTACACTAGGTCAGTAGCGTCATCAAAAACCCGATACTACTGTAACTATAGCAACTAGTGTTTGTCTATGTACACTAGGTCAGTAGCGTCATCAACAACCCGACACTGTTGTAACTATAGCAACTAGTGTTTGTCTATGTACACTAGGTCAGTAGCGTCATCAACAACCCGATACTACTGTAACTATAGCAACTAGTGTTTGTCTATGTACACTAGGTCAGTAGCGTCATCAACAACCCGACACTGTTGTAACTATAGCAACCAGTGTTTGTCTATGTACACTAGGTCAGTAGCGTCATCAACAACCCGACACTGTTGTAACTATAGCAACTAGTGTTTGTCTATGTACACTAGGTCAGTAGCGTCATCAACAACCCGACACTGTTGTAACTATAGCAACCAGTGTTTGTCTATGTACACTAGGTCAGTAGCGTCATCAACAACCCGACACTGTTGTAACTATAGCAACTAGTGTTTGTCTATGTACACTAGGTCAGTAGCGTCATCAACAACCCGACACTGTTGTAACTATAGCAACCAGTGTTTGTCTATGTACACTAGGTCAGTAGCGTCATCAACAACCCGACACTGTTGTAACTATAGCAACTAGTGTTTGTCTATGTACACTAGGTCAGTAGCGTCATCAACAACCCGACACTGTTGTAACTATAGCAACCAGTGTTTGTCTATGTACACTAGGTCAGTAGCGTCAGCAACAACCCGACACTACTGTAACTATAGCAACCAGTGTTTGTCTATGTACACTAGGCCAGTAGCGTCATCAACAACCCGACACTGTTGTAACTATAGCAACTAGTGTTTGTCTATGTACACTAGGTCAGTAGCGTCATCAACAACCCGACACTGTTGTAACTATAGCAACCAGTGTTTGTCTATGTACACTAGGCCAGTAGCGTCATCAACAACCCGATACTACTGTAACTATAGCAACTAGTGTTTGTCTATGTACACTAGGCCAGTAGCGTCATCAACAACCCGACACTGTTGTAACTATAGCAACTAGTGTTTGTCTATGTACACTAGGCCAGTAGCGTCATCAACAACCCGACACTGTTGTAACTATAGCAACCAGTGCTTGTCTATGTACACTAGGTCAGTAGCGTCATCAACAACCCGACACTGTTGTAACTATAGCGACCAGTGTTTGTCTATGTACACTAGGCCAGTAGCGTCATCAACAACCCGACACTGTTGTAACGATAGCAACTAGTGTTTGTCTATGTACACTAGGCCAGTAGCGTCATCAACAACCCGACACTGTTGTAACTATAGCAACCAGTGTTTGTCTATGTACACTAGGTCAGTAGCTTCATCAACAACCCGACACTGTTGTAACTATAGCAACTAGTGTTTGTCTATGTACACTAGGCCAGTAGCGTCATCAACAACCCGACACTGTTGTAACTATAGCAACTAGTGTTTGTCTATGTACACTAGGTCAGTAGCTTCATCAACAACCCGACACTGTTGTAACTATAGCAACTAGTGTTTGTCTATGTACACTAGGTCAGTAGCGTCATCAACAACCCGACACTGTTGTAACTATAGCAACCAGTGTTTGTCTATGTACACTAGGCCAGTAGCGTCATCAACAACCCGATACTACTGTAACTATAGCAACTAGTGTTTGTCTATGTACACTAGGCCAGTAGCGTCATCAACAACCCGACACTGTTGTAACTATAGCAACTAGTGTTTGTCTATGTACACTAGGCCAGTAGCGTCATCAACAACCCGACACTGTTGTAACTATAGCAACCAGTGTTTGTCTATGTACACTAGGTCAGTAGCGTCATCAACAACCCGACACTGTTGTAACTATAGCGACCAGTGTTTGTCTATGTACACTAGGCCAGTAGCGTCATCAACAACCCGACACTGTTGTAACTATAGCAACTAGTGTTTGTCTATGTACACTAGGCCAGTAGCGTCATCAACAACCCGACACTGTTGTAACTATAGCAACCAGTGTTTGTCTATGTACACTAGGTCAGTAGCTTCATCAACAACCCGACACTGTTGTAACTATAGCAACTAGTGTTTGTCTATGTACACTAGGCCAGTAGCGTCATCAACAACCCGACACTGTTGTAACTATAGCAACTAGTATTTGTCTATGTACACTAGGTCAGTAGCTTCATCAACAACCCGACACTGTTGTAACTATAGCAACTAGTGTTTGTCTATGTACACTAGGCCAGTAGCGTCATCAACAACCCGACACTGTTGTAACTATAGCAACTAGTGTTTGTCTATGTACACTAGGCCAGTAGCGTCATCAACAACCCGATACTACTGTAACTATAGCAACCAGTGTTTGTCTATATACACTAGGCCAGTAGCGTCATCAACAACCCGATACTACTGTAACTATAGCAACTAGTGTTTGTCTATGTACACTAGGCCAGTAGCGTCATCAACAACCCGATACTACTGTAACTATAGCAACTAGTGTTTGTCTATGTACACTAGGCCAGTAGCGTCATCAACAACCCGATACTACTGTAACTATAGCAACCAGTGTTTGTCTATGTACACTAGGCCAGTAGCGTCATCAACAACCCGATACTACTGTAACTATAGCAACTAGTGTTTGTCTATGTACACTAGGTCAGTAGCGTCATCAACAACCCGACACTGTTGTAACTATAGCAACCAGTGTTTGTCTATGTACACTAGGTGAGTAGCGTCATCAACAACCCGACACTGTTGTAACTATAGCAACTAGTGTTTGTCTATGTACACTAGGCCAGTAGCGTCATCAACAACCCGACACTGTTGTAACTATAGCAACTAGTGTTTGTCCATGTACACTAGGTCAGTAGCGTCATCAACAACCCGATACTACTGTAACTATAGCAACTAGTGTTTGTCTATGTACACTAGGCCAGTAGCGTCATCAACAACCCGACACTGTTGTAACTATAGCAACCAGTGTTTGTCTATGTACACTAGGCCAGTAGCGTCATCAACAACCCGACACTGTTGTAACTATAGCAACTAGTGTTTGTCTATGTACACTAGGTCAGTAGCGTCATCAACAACCCGACACTGTTGTAACTATAGCAACTAGTGTTTGTCTATGTACACTAGGCCAGTAGCGTCATCAACAACCCGACACTGTTGTAACTATAGCAACTAGTGTTTGTCTATGTACACTAGGCCAGTAGCGTCATCAACAACCCGAAACTGTTGTAACTATAGCAACCAGTGCTTGTCTATGTACACTAGGCCAGTAGCGTCATCAACAACCCGATACTACTGTAACTATAGCAACTAGTGTTTGTCTATGTACACTAGGCCAGTAGCGTCATCAACAACCCGATACTACTGTAACTATAACACCCAGTGTTTGTCTGTGTACACTAGGTCAGTAGCGTCATCAACAACCCGATAGTACTGTAACTATAGCAACCTGTGTTTGTCTATGTACACTAGGCCAGTAGCGTCATCAACAACCCGATACTACTGTAACTATAGCAACCAATGTTTGTCTATGTACACTAGGTCAGTAGCGTCATCAACAACCCGATACTACTGTAACTATAGCAACTAGTGTTTGTCTATGTACACTAGGTCAGTAGCGTCATCAACAACCCGATACTACTGTAACTATAGCAACTAGTGTTTGTCTATGTACACTAGGTCAGTAGCGTCATCAACAACCCGACACTGTTGTAACTATAGCAACTAGTGTTTGTCTATGTACACTAGGTCAGTAGCGTCATCAACAACCCGATACTACTGTAACTATAGCAACTAGTGTTTGTCTATGTACACTAGGTCAGTAGCGTCATCAACAACCCGACACTGTTGTAACTATAGCAACCAGTGTTTGTCTATGTACACTAGGTCAGTAGCGTCATCAACAACCCGACACTGTTGTAACTATAGCAACCAGTGTTTGTCTATGTACACTAGGTCAGTAGCGTCATCAACAACCCGACACTGTTGTAACTATAGCAACTAGTGTTTGTCTATGTACACTAGGTCAGTAGCGTCATCAACAACCCGACACTGTTGTAACTATAGCAACCAGTGTTTGTCTATGTACACTAGGTCAGTAGCGTCATCAACAACCCGACACTGTTGTAACTATAGCAACTAGTGTTTGTCTATGTACACTAGGTCAGTAGCGTCATCAACAACCCGACACTGTTGTAACTATAGCAACTAGTGTTTGTCTATGTACACTAGGCCAGTAGCGTCATCAACAACCCGATACTACTGTAACTATAGCAACTAGTGTTTGTCTATGTACACTAGGCCAGTAGCGTCATCAAAAACCCGACACTGTTGTAACTATAGCAACCAGTGTTTGTCTATGTACACTAGGCCAGTAGCGTCATCAACAACCCGACACTGTTGTAACTATAGCAACTAGTGTTTTTCTATGTACACTAGGTCAGTAGCGTCATCAACAACCCGACACTGTTGTAACTATAGCAACCAGTGTTTGTCTATGTACACTAGGTCAGTAGCGTCATCAACAACCCGATACTACTGTAACTATAGCAACTAGTGTTTGTCTATGAACACTAGGCCAGTAGCGTCATCAACAACCCGACACTGTTGTAACTATAGCAACCAGTGTTTGTCTATGTACACTAGGCCAGTAGCGTCATCAACAACCCGACACTGTTGTAACTATAGCAACCAGTGTTTGTCTATGTACACTAGGCCAGTAGCGTCATCAACAACCCGACACTGTTGTAACTATAGCAACTAGTGTTTGTCTATGTACACTAGGCCAGTAGCGTCATCAACAACCCGACACTGTTGTAACTATAGCAACTAGTGTTTGTCTATGTACACTAGGCCAGTAGCGTCATCAACAACCCGATACTACTGTAACTATAGCAACTAGTGTTTGTCTATGTACACTAGGCCAGTAGCGTCATCAACAACCCGATACTACTGTAACTATAGCAACTAGTGTTTGTCTATGTACACTAGGCCAGTAGCGTCATCAACAACCCGACACTGTTGTAACTATAGCGACCAGTGTTTGTCTATGTACACTAGGCCAGTAGCGTCATCAACAACCCGACAGTGTTGTAACTATAGCAACTAGTGTTTGTCTATGTACACTAGGTCAGTAGCGTCATCAACAACCCGACACTGTTGTAACTATAGCAACCAGTGTTTGTCTATGTACACTAGGTCAGTAGCGTCATCAACAACCCGACACTGTTGTAACTATAGCAACCAGTGTTTGTCTATGTACACTAGGCCAGTAGCGTCATCAACAACCCGATACTACTGTAACTTTAGCAACCAGTGTTTGTCTATGTACACTAGGCCAGTAGCGTCATCAACAACCCGACACTGTTGTAACTATACCAACTAGTGTTTGTCCATGTACACTAGGTCAGTAGCGTCATCAACAACCCGATACTACTGTAACTATAGCAACTAGTGTTTGTCTATGTACACTAGGCCAGTAGCGTCATCAACAACCCGACACTGTTGTAACTATAGCAACCAGTGTTTGTCTATGTACACTAGGCCAGTAGCGTCATCAACAACCCGACACTGTTGTAACTATAGCAACCAGTGTTTGTCTATGTACACTAGGCCAGTAGCGTCATCAACAACCCGATACTACTGTAACAATAGCAACTAGTGTTTGTCTATGTACACTAGGCCAGTAGCGTCATCAACAACCCGACACTGTTGTAACTATAGCAACTAGTGTTTGTCTATGTACACTAGGCCAGTAGCGTCATCAACAACCCGATACTACTGTAACTATAGCAACTAGTGTTTGTCTATGTACACTAGGCCAGTAGCGTCATCAAAAACCCGATACTACTGTAACTATAGCAACTAGTGTTTGTCTATGTACACTAGGCCAGTAGCGTCATCAACAACCCGACACTGTTGTAACTATAGCGACCAGTGTTTGTCTATGTACACTAGGCCAGTAGCGTCATCAACAACCCGACACTGTTGTAACTATAGCAATTAGTGTTTGTCTATGTACACTAGGTCAGTAGCGTCATCAACAACCCGACACTGTTGTAACTATAGCAACCAGTGTTTGTCTATGTACACTAGGTCAGTAGCGTCATCAACAACCCGACACTGTTGTAACTATAGCAACCAGTGTTTGTCTATGTACACTAGGCCAGTAGCGTCATCAACAACCCGATACTACTGTAACTATAGCAACCAGTGTTTGTCTATGTACACTAGGCCAGTAGCGTCATCAACAACCCGACACTGTTGTAACTATAGCAACTAGTGTTTGTCTATAGGCCAGTAGCGTCATCAACAACCCGACACTGTTGTAACTATAGCAACTAGTGTTTGTCCATGTACACTAGGTCAGTAGCGTCATCAACAACCCGATACTACTGTAACTATAGCAACTAGTGTTTGTCTATGTACACTAGGCCAGTAGCGTCATCAACAACCCGACACTGTTGTAACTATAGCAACCAGTGTTTGTCTATGTACACTAGGCCAGTAGCGTCATCAACAACCCGACACTGTTGTAACTATAGCAACCAGTGTTTGTCTATGTACACTAGGCCAGTAGCGTCATCAACAACCCGATGCTACTGTAACAATAGCAACTAGTGTTTGTCTATGTACACTAGGCCAGTAGCGTCATCAACAACCCGACACTGTTGTAACTATAGCAACTAGTGTTTGTCTATGTACACTAGGCCAGTAGCGTCATCAACAACCCGATACTGCTGTAACTATAGCAACTAGTGTTTGTCTATGTACACTAGGCCAGTAGCGTCATCAACAACCCGATACTACTGTAACTATAGCAACTAGTGTTTGTCTATGTACACTAGGCCAGTAGCGTCATCAACAACCCGACACTGTTGTAACTATAGCGACCAGTGTTTGTCTATGTACACTAGGCCAGTAGCGTCATCAACAACCCGACACTGTTGTAACTATAGCAGCTAGTGTTTGTCTATGTACACTAGGTCAGTAGCGTCATCAACAACCCGACACTGTTGTAACTATAGCAACCAGTGTTTGTCTATGTACACTAGGCCAGTAGCGTCATCAACAACCCGATACTACTGTAACTATAGCAACCAGTGTTTGTCTATGTACACTAGGCCAGTAGCGTCATCAACAACCCGACACTGTTGTAACTATAGCAACTAGTGTTTGTCCATGTACACAAGGTCAGTAGCGTCATCAACAACCCGATACTACTGTAACTATAGCAACTAGTGTTTGTCTATGTACACTAGGCCAGTAGCGTCATCAACAACCCGACACTGTTGTAACTATAGCAACCAGTGTTTGTCTATGTACACTAGGCCAGTAGCGTCATCAACAACCCGACACTGTTGTAACTATAGCAACCAGTGTTTGTCTATGTACACTAGGCCAGTAGCGTCATCAACAACCCGATACTACTGTAACTATAGCAACTAGTGTTTGTCTATGTACACTAGGCCAGTAGCCTCATCAACAACCCGACACTGTTGTAACTATAGCAACCAGTGTTTGTCTATGTACACTAGGCCAGTAGCGTCATCAACAACCCGACACTGTTGTAACTATAGCAACCAGTGTTTGTCTGTGTACACTAGGCCAGTAGCGTCATCAACAACCCGATACTACTGTAACTATAGCAACTAGTGTTTGTCTATGTACACTAGGCCAGTAGCGTCATCAACAACCCGACACTGTTGTAACTATAGCAACTAGTGTTTGTCTATGTACACTAGGTCAGTAGCGTCATCAACAACCCGACACTGTTGTAACTATAGCAACCAGTGTTTCTCTATGTACACTAGGCCAGTAGCGTCATCAACAACCCGATACTACTGTAACTATAGCAACCAGTGTTTGTCTATGTACACTAGGTCAGTAGCGTCATCAACAACCCGATACTACTGTAACTATAGCAACTAGTGTTTGTCTATGTACATTAGGCCAGTAGCGTCATCAACAACCCGATACTACTGTAACTATAGCAACTAGTGTTTGTCTATGTACACTAGGCCAGTAGCCTCATCAACAACCCGACACTGTTGTAACTATAGCAACCAGTGTTTGTCTATGTACACTAGGCCAGTAGCGTCATCAACAACCCGACACTGTTGTAACTATAGCAACCAGTGTTTGTCTATGTACACTAGGCCAGTAGCGTCATCAACAACCCGGTACTACTGTAACTATAGCAACTAGTGTTTGTCTATGTACACTAGGCCAGTAGCGTCATCAACAACCCGACACTGTTGTAACTATAGCAACTAGTGTTTGTCTATGTACACTAGGCCAGTAGCGTCATCAACAACCCGACACTGTTGTAACTATAGCAACTAGTGTTTGTCTATGTACACTAGGCCAGTAGCGTCATCAACAACCCGATACTACTGTAACTATAGCAACCAGTGTTTTCTTATGTACACTAGGTCAGTAGCGTCATCAACAACCCGACACTACTGTAACTATAGCAACTAGTGTTTGTCTATGTACACTAGGTCAGTAGCGTCATCAACAACCCGACACTGTTGTAACTATAGCAACCAGTGTTTGTCTATGTACACTAGGTCAGTAGCGTCATCAACAACCCGACACTGTTGTAACCATAGCAACTAGTGTTTGTCTATGTACACTAGGTCAGTAGCGTCATCAACAACCCGATACTACTGTAACTATAGCAACTAGTGTTTGTCTATGTACACTAGGTCAGTAGCGTCATCAACAACCCGACACTGTTGTAACTATAGCAACCAGTGTTTGTCTATGTACACTAGGCCAGTAGCGTCATCAACAACCCGACACTGTTGTAACTATAGCTACTAGTGTTTGTCTATGTACACTGGGTCAGTAGCGTCATCAACAACCCGACACTGTTGTAACTATAGCAACCAGTGCTTGTCTATGTACACTAGGTCAGTAGCGTCATCAACAACCCGACACTACTGTAACTATAGCAACCAGTGTTTGTCTATGTACACTAGGCCAGTAGCGTCATCAACAACCCGACACTGTTGTAACTATAGCAACTAGTGTTTGTCTATGTACACTAGGTCAGTAGCGTCATCAACAACCCGACACTGTTGTAACTATAGCAACCAGTGTTTGTCTATGTACACTAGGCCAGTAGCGTCATCAACAACCCGATACTACTGTAACTATAGCAACTAGTGTTTGTCTATGTACACTAGGCCAGTAGCGTCATCAACAACCCGATACTACTGTAACTATAGCAACCAGTGTTTGTCTATGTACACTAGGTCAGTAGCGTCATCAACAACCCGATACTACTGTAACTATAGCAACTAGTGTTTGTCTATGTACACTAGGTCAGTAGCGTCATCAACAACCCGACACTGTTGTAACTATAGCAACCAGTGTTTGTCTATGTACACTAGGCCAGTAGCGTCATCAACAACCCGACACTGTTGTAACTATAGCAACCAGTGTTTGTCTATGTACACTAGGCCAGTAGCGTCATCAACAACCCGACACTGTTGTAACTATAGCAACCAGTGTTTGTCTATGTACACTAGGTCAGTAGCTTCATCAACAACCCGACACTGTTGTAACTATAGCAACTAGTGTTTGTCTATGTACACTAGGCCAGTAGCGTCATCAACAACCCGACACTGTTGTAACTATAGCAACTAGTGTTTGTCTATGCACACTAGGTCAGTAGCTTCATCAACAACCCGACACTGTTGTAACTATAGCAACTAGTGTTTGTCTATGTACACTAGGTCAGTAGCTTCATCAACAACCCGACACTGTTGTAACTATAGCAACTAGTGTTTGTCTATGTACACTAGGTCAGTAGCGTCATCAACAACCCGATACTGTTGTAACTATAGCAACTAGTGTTTGTCTATGTACACTAGGCCAGTAGCGTCATCAACAACCCGATACTACTGTAACTATAGCAACTAGTGTTTGTCTATGTACACTAGGCCAGCAGCGTCATCAACAACCCGATACTACTGTAACTCTAGCAACCAGTGTTTGTCTATATACACTAGGTCAGTAGCGTCATCAACAACCCGACACTGTTGTAACTATAGCAACTAGTGTTTGTCTATGTACACTATGCCAGTAGCGTCATCAACAACCCGATACTACTGTAACTATAGCAACCAGTGTTTGTCTATGTACACTAGGCCAGTAGCGTCATCAACAACCCGACACTGTTGTAACTACAGCAACCAGTGTTTGTCTATGTACACTAGGCCAGTAGCGTCATCAACAACCCGACACTGTTGTAACTATAGCAACTAGTGTTTGTCTATGTACACTAGGCCAGTAGCGTCAGTAGTATAGGCGTAGGTATGGGACAGACAATAAAGCGTGGTTAAAAGTAACCATTAAATTGCCTTCTAAAATTATGGTTAAAGTGACCTTTACATTTTTTAAACAGTTATCCGATAGTGTTATGGTTTAAGTGACCATTAAACATTTTTCAAAAGTATTATGGATTAACCTAACTATAAAACGGTAATTAAAATTATGGACAAACTGAACCACAAATCCCAATGAAAATTACGTATAAAATTATGGTTTATATCAGCTATAAAAGACTATAAAAATTATGGTTAAAATAAACCTTACAAATTCCAAAAATTTTCAACTAAAATATGGTTGAATTTATCTATAAAACGTGGCAACAAGTGTTTACAATTTTTTATGGTTATTTTCAGCCATAAAAAGTAATGGGAAGTATGATCAAAACCATCCATAAAAATTAGAGTTAAAATGTAATAAAATTATGGATAAACTACCTATAAAATTTCTAACGATTTTTAAAATATTATGGTTAAAAGGTAACCACAAAACGGGCTCTATAATGTAATTAAAATGTTATGACTAAAATAATGGTTAAAATTGACTATAAAAGTGATCAAAATTAACTATGCACACATTAAAAAATAATGGCTACAATCAAGGCTAACATTTTAATGACTTTTAAAAGAATTATGGTTAAAACACGGGTGTAAATTCTAACGATTTTTTAAAAGAATAATGCTTAAAATTACCAGTGACTTTTTAATGGAATTAGTATTTATATACATTAAAATAATGGTTTAAATTTTTGCAAAACTCCGACATTTCGGAGAAACCCCCAGGGGTGTTTCGAAGCCAGCGCTGGTTTTGTAATTTTTCCTCGTTGTTACCCCTGGGGATTTTTTTCTCCTTTCTCCTTCCTTTCCTTTGAGTGGCTACTCCCTTCTACTTTGCATCTCTCAGAATGCCTCTAACCGACCCTGGAGAGCATTTGCTCTTTCCTTCTCTACTTCTCCTCCTCCTCTCCTTTATTAACTCAGTTATTTTTTGAAAGGAATGAGTGGGATTCGAACCATAGAAACGGGGCGCCTCCGCTTCTAAGCGAACAAATCTCAACATTCCAGACACTTAACCTCCTGAGCTACGAGGAAAGCGATTAACAAGCGCGTTTGTGGCCTTATGTAGTGCAAAACTGGATGACTAACGTCAACTGATGTGATGCAATTGCTTACAACTGCAGTGGAAAGAGCATTTATTGCTTGCTAATAGATCGCGCTACATCATAGTGTCTAGCTTTGCTGCTAGAGCTTCCTCTAGGACAAGGCTAACAGCCAGTTTCTAAGAAATATTTAATTCAGCACATTACTTCTAACCGAGCAAGCGGCCGGTACTGGGCTTCCTTTATTAACTCAGTTCGCTTCGGCAAGGCGTGTACCAAGGCTAACTGGGTTTCTCGGTCAAGTTCGCTGATTACGGATGAATGAGTTAAAAGCAGTTTATTATTATAAACTTTTTCCTTCTTCTCCCGTAGTGTGCACAGCTGAAACTATTAGTTTCCCTACTTGCTTTTCTAATTCTTCTAAAGCCTTACTAATTTCTATACGGTCACCGTCATTACTAACGCGTTCTAAGATTGTAAGTTGCAAACTTTGCAACTTGAGGTAGTAATGGAAGACGATCTCCTTAATACACTCAGGCACATTATTTACTTCGGTAATGGAAGCACTACCGCCTGTTAAAATATTCGTCAGGCTGCAAGGCATTATCCTGTTTCTACAGTATTCGGGTTCCATATTTATTTATTAATTTAAATTTTTTAAATTCAAATTTATAAAAAAAATCTCTTTAAAGAGCTTAGAAATTAGTTTTTAAGTTCAATTGAACTTAAAAACTAAAGTTTTAATGGAGTAGTTATTTAAAAGTTTTCAGTAACTATTCCATGCTTAGCATCATAGGTTAGATTCTTTTTGCCATACATAATTATATAAGCAAGCGTGTTATCGGGAATATTAGCATTAAATGTTGCGCAGAGTTTCATGCTGGTCTTCTGAGCTGTTACTACATTTCTTCGTCGACTTATGTTGATAACATAGATAGGATACCTATCAACAAACTCCTTTGGGGTAATACAAACATCTGATTTCAGCCCTGTTACCCTCTTAAAGTCTCTGAAAGCATCATAGGCTTTTAAATAAGTGTTAGGAGGGTTAATATTCCACAATTTCTTCTGGAAACATTTCGTTTCTACCATTTTTTAGGTAAATGTTTTGCAGTTGAACGTGGTCAAACTTTGAAGAATTCAGATCTTGATTACCTTTCCTGTTAGTTTGAAACACAACAAAAATAAAATATGGCATATCGAATTCTATTGAATTGTAGTAATTTGTAATATCTATTTCAAAGTTCTTTTTCCCACTAATGCCAGAAATTTCTTGAGTTTGCAGGTCAAAGAATGATATCGGTATTTGCGGTTCTTTTAGTATTTTTTCTCTTAGTTCGAGCTCATAATTTGGCTCATATTTAACAACTGGAACCCTTATTTCTATTGAATTTACAGTAACTTTTCCTTCTTCAGGCCGACTTCCAGCGATATCCTCCCCGGCTGCATTCTTACTAAACCATCTATACAAAGCATCCTTTGCATTTTGGCTCCAAGTAAAAGTAACCGTTAGATCTCCTTCCCACATAATTTCGCGGTAATCCTTAAAAAATCCACCTAGAAGTTTTAAGGGGTACAAGACCTCATTTGATTTCTTCTGAAGTTTACCATTATTAATGAAATTTCCTTCATACATTAAATTATCATTTTGAGTGGAAGTTAGGCGGTACAGAACCGTTGAAGAAATATTTGGATGATCAATCCGGCAGATGGTGTATCCTCGCTTTTTTACAGTTATTGTGTCCCACAGATTAGTGAGAAAATTATCAATTAGCTTTACATTTGACTTACCCTCATAATTAGTGTAATCAGTTCCATTAGCATGAGTTGCATCGAATGTCATATACAAATAGGCATTATTGTCAATCCAGCCATCACCTACTTTAACGTCTATTTCTACGTCTTTGTTAGGCAAATTTAAATTATTCTTGGTCTTTTCATTAACAGGAAAAGACTGCCACTGGTAACTTTCTACTTTGTTCATTTATTAATTAATTAATTTAAAGAAAAAATTAACTCATCTCTAAAATTACAGTAACTGTTGCGCCGTTAAAATCTATCAGTTCGTCATTCTCATCTGTTACAGTAACTTTCAATTTCTGAATTTTAATGCTCTCGTGCATTAGACAAAACAAAGGGTAATTTGGTTCATAAATTATTGGAGTACCAAATATTAAATCAGGTTTGAAAGAAGCAATAATATTTGTTTCTCGGTGGAAGTGCTCAGAATCTTTTACAAACATTCCATCTGCATAGTTAAAATGAATTTTAATCATTTCGAACGGAATTATTTTTGGTAAGTCGCGAGCAAGTGTTTTGTGTTTTGGTTCTACAATTTGATTGTTAAAACCTAAAACTGAACCAATACTTTCTTCTTTATCAAAATAAATTTTATAATCACTAATTATTTCTAATCTGTTTAGAATTTTATTTTGTTCAATACTTATCTTAGGTTCTTGACTTTGAATAGCTTTTTGTAAATTTTCTACATTATATTGACCTGGTGGAATAAACATTTCAGTTATCGTACCTGATACTTTTTCATAGTGTACTTTATTATTTTTTGTTGTAATATTTGGGGTTAGGAATGTCGAGTAAAACCCAGTTAATCCAACTCTTTTGAATTCATCCCGCAATGGAACATTTAACCTTTTCTCTAAAATCGAAGTTTTACCGCTTAGTTCAAAAATTCTTTTCATTTATTAAATTTAAAAAAATTAAATTAATAAATAAATTTAGATAAATTTATTAATTAACTAATTAACTATATAAATGAGTAAAGGGAGTGTAGATTGGGACCCAAAAATAAGAATTATTGAAAAACAAGTAAAGAACAAACATGGAAAGTTATTACCTAATTCAATTCGTTGTGCTATCATCGGCCCTAGCAATTCTGGAAAAACAACCTTAATGATTGATAATTATATTTTGGCACCCGGATGGTTAAACTGGGATAAAATAAATAAACTTTATATTTTCTCTAAAAGTTTAGATCAACCAAAGTATCAACAGTTTATAAAACAATGTAACAAAATTGAAGAAAAGGTAGGAAAGTCGATTGCGCAATTTATTAGTGACGATGGAAGCATAATACCTCTGGATGAGTGTGAGGACAACTCTGTTGTAATTTTCGACGATTTTATACTGGAAAATCAAGACATAGTTAGAGAATATTTTACCCGGGGGAGGCATAAAGGAATTGACTGTTTTTATTTAGCTCAAACGTATTCAAAAATACCAAAGCAATTAGTTCGTGATAACTTGAATTTCTTGAACATATTCAGGCAAGATAGTACCAATCTAAATCATATTTATCAAGAATTTGTAGGTGGGGATATGAAATTTGAGGACTTTAGGAATATTTGTAGTAATTGTTGGAACGAGGATTTTGGTTTTATAACTATTGATATGAATCGCAAAGCTAATGGTGGTAAATACAGATTCCAAATTAAAACGTTTCTCAGTGTTACTAAGTAACGCTAACGCTGAATGTAGAGAATTAAGGTAAAATCAGCGTTATTTGGTAGTAATAGCGTCAACGTCAAGCGTTAACGTCAACGTCAAGCGTTAACGTCCAACGAGAACATGAGAAGTTTTGTGATGATGCTGGAAATGTATTTGAAGTTGAAGTAAGAGGAGTCAGAGAAGAAGACAAAATATATTTTAAAGGTAAAGATATAGATAATTTATTTAAAATGGAAAACTTAATTCGTATATTAACAATGGATAATACTAATTTTCACTACGATAGTGATTTTCTAAAATTTTTAATGCCCTAAGAGTAGAAAATGTTTACCTTTGGGTCAGAAGACAAGCTAATGGTGGTAAATACAGATTCCAAATTAAAACGTTTCTCAGTGTTACTAAGTAACGCTAACGCTGAATGTAGAGAATTAAGTTAAAATCAGCGTTATTTGGTAGTAATAGCGTCAACGTCAAGCGTTAACGTCAACGTCAAGCGTTAACGTCCAACGTCAACGTCCAACGTCCTACGTCAACGTCCTACGTTAACGTCTAACATTCAGATAACGTCCAACGTTAACGTCCAGCGTCGGGGTAATGCCTGAAATAGTAATATTTTACTATTAATAAAGATGTTCGCAAAGTATAACCCTGAAGTTGCTAAAAAGAAGGTGAAGGAAGGTAGAAGGAACAGGAAGAAGTTTGAAGAAATGAAAGAGGAATTTCGACGATGGAAGAAGCAGCCTATAACAGAATATGAGAAGTATAAGAAAGAAGATCAACCCGTTATTGATGCTGTTAGTGTTTTAGGAAATAAGTTAGATAACATAGGTGAAAACGTAATTAAGGCTATAGAAGAGAATAGAGAGGTAGAGAAGCAATTAATTCCTTACAGAAGTAAATATAGAGATGAGTTTCCCTCGACTCCCAGCATTCCAGATTCTGATGACTCTTATTTTATAGACGAATACGATGTCAGTGATGAGCAAGAAAATGCTTTAAAATCAGCTAGAAGTGCAAGAAAAAATTTAGAATCTCAGCTACAAAAAGAAAAGGAGAATTTAAATCAAGAGACTGGAAAAGATAACGAGGGAGGTACGAACTCGGAGAGGCTGGAGATAACGGATTATTCAACAGTTCACTTAGGTCCTGTAATATCAAAATATTTACCTCGAACCGATGATCCTAAATTTGGCTTGCGATACGATAAACATTTTCTTGATTATTATATTGGTGACTCAAAAGTGGAGTTTAGGGGTGATGACATAATAATAAAGGGTAAGCACTTTAAAGCTACTAAAGGCTTAATGAAATTTTTAACCCTAAATGATATGCCTAACGATAATGAATATACAAATGAAGACCTTAATCATTATGAGGATATCTTAAAAATGACAAATGCAATACATCAAAACAATGATCCAAATAATCCTAAACCAAAAAGTAGTGTTGGAAAAAAGTATAACATGTTGATAAAGGACATATGGTTCTCGGGAAAGCGTAGTGAGAGATCAGCATCATTAACTACTCCACCGAAATCTGGCACAGGGTTTGTTAAAAGATATTCTAAGCAGCCAGTAGAATATGTGTGGATGAACGATGTAAGAGAATTAATAGACAGGTTAATGGTAATACATGGCGAAGAAAATGCTGGGAACGAGAATTATTACAATGAAAAAGTCGGGATATCGAAGATGCTTACAAGTAAGTTTAATGATTTTATTATTAATAATCCTAAAGGAATTCCATACCTAATTAGATTTTTAAATAACATTCCTCATACGTTTTGGGAATCAGAAAAACATGGAAAAGGATTAGTTAATTGGATGATTAATAAGATAGGTGAAAACAATATTGACTTAACGCTACCAGGATTTAATTTTTGTGGTCCAGGAAATCCATTAGATAAACAACTAGCTGAAGGTGTTCAGGGAACTAATCCTTTAGACGAAGCCTGTAAATATCACGACATAGCATACAGAGATTATAAAGATTTAGAGCACCGTCATCAAGCAGATAAGGAATTACAAAAATCAGCAAAAGAGAGAATATTTAGTAAAGATGCGACCTTAAATGAAAGACTAGCGGCTACTGCTGTTGCTGGAATTATGTACGGAAAAAGAAAATTAGGGATGGGGCTAGACGTTGATGACAATGGTTGGGGTCTCTGACGTTAACCCTGCTTACATTTTAATGCGTGTATACGCATTAAAATATTTTGCCGGGTACGCATTAAAATATTTTGTCGGGTACGCATTAAAATATTTTTAAAATTATTTCATAATTTATTTTAATTTCAAAAAAATTAAATTAATAAATGAAAGGATTTAGTATTGATTATAACGTTTTTCCAAGTGGAAATACAAAACCTAAAGCTGTTAAAATAAAGCTCTCAAACGAAGACTTGAAAGCGCATGGCTATCTTGACGAGTACCTAACAGAAACACAAAAGAAGCAGAAATTAAGGAAAATTAAAAAAGGTGGCAGCTTACTTATAAGTTTGTCTATTCCAATAGTAAAGAAAATATTTGAGTACCTTCGGAAAAAGAAAGAAGGTTCAGGGTTAAGTAAACACGAAGGAGGAATTTTGCCACTTATATTAGCCGCATTGGGTGCTATTGGCTCATTAGCTGGTGGTGCCGCAGCGATTACAAGTGCAGTTCATAAAAAGCAAAAGGAAGACGCTGAATTAGCAGAACAAAAGAGGCACAAACTCGCGATTGAAAAGAAAGGTAGTGGTACCAAAAAAAACGTGAAAAAATTAACAATGTAGATGTGAAGGAAATGATCTTAAAATATGACCACCCTTTAACGAATTTTGACATACACAAGTTAGTAAAAGAATTAAAAATCGATAACTTTAGGGGAGTATACATGATTGATGAGCTACCATTAACCCCTAAAAGAACTGAATCAGGAATTGTAAACTTAGATACGTCAGACCACACAGGTACTCATTGGATTTGTTACTTTAAGAAAGGTAACAATAAATTTGTCTTTGATTCCTTTGGCGGAAATATTCCTGTAAAACTAGTTAATTATTTAGGAACTAGCAACCTTTTCTACAACGCAGAAAGAATTCAAAATTTTGATGAATACGTGTGTGGTCATTTATGTGTCGTTGTTTTAAAGTTGTTCTCTAATTGGAGTTTCCCTACACCCGCTAATTTTAACGATGTCTTAGATATAATAAATGGATATATTCGGAAATAAAATTAAAAAAGGAGAGAGTAGTTCAATCGGAACAAGTACTAAGGCTATTACTCCTACTGAGTTAGAAAAAAGAATTTCAAGGCTAATTAAGTCTTTAAACAAAAGCATTGATGACATTTTTTATACTTCGAAAACCTGGATTAATTTTCGTAGTAAAAGGATAGCGAACATTGAAGATCCTGTCGACAATAAAGATGCAGTTAATAAGCATTATTTAGACGAACAATTACAAAAATCCGTCGGGTTGTTAAAGGGTAACTATTTCACGAAAGAAGAAATAGAAAAGTTGTTCACTGAATATTCAGCTGCTACTCTTGGACAAACAGAGGAATTAGCAGAAAAGGTTGGAAATTTAGAAAGAAAGGTGTACGATAAGATAGTATTGCAGAAGGAACTTTTTACGGGGAAAGATAAAGTTAAGCACACCTTTACATATGCTACAACGATTAGGAAAATATTTATTCGTGCCATAAATAGTAGTAAACATATTATTCCGTATACAGGTGATACTATTAAAACTATATTAGACGTTTACTTAGTTCCTCTATCAAATTTAGAAAATAAAGTTAAGGTAGATTCTAGCAAACCCTTCCACGCAAATTTTGGCGATACTCTATGCTTTAAATTAAACAGCGAAACTCCGTTAAGTGTTCATATTACCATGTTTGGTGAAGTAATGCTTGATGCAATTGAACCCGATCCTGATGAATTGGTTGAATAGACTATACGGTTGAAGGTAACTTAGTTTTTAATGGAAATATTATCCATTAAAAACACACCTAGTCTTGATTAATTAATTAATTAATTAAATAATTGAAACCCGTAGAATTAAGGCTACACATTTTAAATTTAAAAAATTTAAATTAATAAATTAATTAATAAATTAATAATCACGTTTGGTGTTTGAAGTGCAAAACGTTTACTCAAACACTGCATCCTCACACCCTTACGACTAAAAATGGACGAACTAGAATCGAAGGATTATGTTCAGAGTGCGGGAGTAAGAAAAGCAGGTTTGAAAAAAAAGTCACCTATCAGCATTCGGGAGGAAATTATAGACGAAATTCATAAACCCATGAGGAAACATTTTCCAAGAAGGAAGGTCACAACTCATGGGATTGATGACATTTGGCAAGCTGATTTGGTAGAAATGGACTCTGGAAAAATAAAGGGGATATCGAAGCTTAATAAAGGCTATAAGTATTTGTTAACAGTAATCGATGTATTTTCAAAGTATGCCTGGGGAGTACCAGTTAAAGATAAAGCAGGGTACACCGTTGCTGAAGCGTTTGAGAGTATTTTAAAGGACAGAAAGCCAAAAAATCTTTAAACAGACAACGGTAAAGAGTTTTACAATAAAGATTTTAGAGAGTTAATGAAAACATTTAATATCAATCATTATTCTACTTTTACAGAAGTAAAGGCTTCAGTTGTAGAACGATTTAATAGGACTTTAAAAGAAAAAATGTGGAAACAGTTTGATATTCAAGGGAACTACCGCTGGATTAGCATTTTACCGAAGTTAATTCATAGTTACAATAATACGACGCACACAACCATAAAAATAAAGGCAAAAGACGTAAGCGAAGACAATGAAAAACAATTGCTAAAAGCTATTTACACTCCACAATTAGGATCCGCTGAAAGATCAAAATTTAAGGTTGGCGATAAAGTAAGGATTAGTAAGCTAAAAGGTATATTCGAAAAGGGTTACACAGGTAATTGGTCGAGTGAAATATTTGAAATAAAGGAAGTAGTATTTTCTGATCCAATTACTTACAAATTGAAGGATTTAAGTAATGAGGTAATTAAGGGTAACTTTTATGAGCAAGAATTACAAAAAACAAAGTATCCAAATATCTACCTTGTTGAAAAGGTTTTAAGAAAGAAAGGAAATCTGGTGTATGTTAAGTGGTTGGGTTTTGATCATTCTCACAACAGCTGGATTGATAAAGAAAATGTTATATTATAAAATTAATTTTTAAATTAATTATTAATTAATTGTTAGAATTAATAAATGGACGCTCGAGTAAAACGAATAACTCTTTCTTTCTTCCTGTTTTTAGTGCATCCTACCGAAGATGTAGACGCATTTATAAATCAATTGTCTGAGGACAGTGTAGATTATCTTTTTGAACTTAATGGTGATGACATAGATTGCTGTTACAATTTTTATAAAGCTACGAAGAAAGCTTTAATTTTACGTTGATAGTAACTATTATTTTTATGCTTTTAGTAAGCATAAAAATAACTTAGTAGGCTGGGGTGTTAGGATATTAAGAGAATTCAATATTGTGTGCTTTGTTGCAACCATTAACTTCTTTTGTGCCGTTGTACACCATTTTCAACCCTATCATTCTCTGTTTTTCCTCTCCCCAGCTTAGCACCTTTTTGTATTTGTCAGGCAATATAACCTTAAATTCACTATCAAGTTCTAGAAAAGTTTTATATCCGTATTTTGTATTTATACCTTCTACATCCGTTATGAGATAATCTTTCCCTATTTCTAACTCACTAAGCTTCTTAAACGTCTTTTGTTCGTTGATGCTGTTGAGCTTCTCGAGAAATTGATTCTTTTCCATTTATTAACTCAAAAATTTATAAATTAAAAATATTTTAATTAATTATTAATTAATTAATTATTTCATTTCCTCTAGTAGAGCTACAGTATTTTTCAGACTCTTTATTACATCTAAGAACGAAGAAGATCTCTTCGGACAGTTTATGCCAATCATTGAGAGATCAAATTTTTCAGCTTTAACCAGAGAATTCGTAAATTCATTGTATTGATATACTTGCCTGTCTTTAAAGAAATAGAGCATCCCATTAATATATCGAAATGCCGAATCCATTGCAGGTGGCAAACCAGGAAATTTTCTTGATATTATTCCGTGTTGCTTTGGTTTAAAGCTGCATTCATCTATTTCCGTAAAGAACGCGTCATTGTAAAATATGTAAGTGTAGCCTGAATAAGTGTTTACTACCGCATGAATTATTGTATTCGGACTCATGTTCCACTCTGATAGGGATACTGGATAATCTCGTACCAACACTAAGTTAGGGTAATTAATCATGTATATTTTGTTATCAACAATAATAACTATCTCACCAGAAGGTCTCTGGTAAACGGATGAAATCGTTTTAAAGTCCTGAGGCAAAAATGTCAACCAGTCTGTAATGAGCTGAGGGCGTGTATTTTTATATGATGTTGAATTATGGAGGTCTGAAATCCAAAGCCATCTTCCATAAAATATATACAATAACTGGTTAACGATAAGAAATGTGTTGACGTTATTTAAATCGCACAAATCAGGTACCTGTTGAGGAGAACCAGGCATTGGGTTTGTTTTAGGCCCTTCATCACGCGTATTGTTACGTTCTTCCTTTGAAGGCTTTCCATACAAACTCTGAATAGCAAGAATGTCATCTTGATTTAATTGTATTTGATTCTTATTATATGCGTACATAATAGCATCTTGATTATTTGAGTGAGATATCCCTAAGGCATGTCCAATTTCGTGTAAAAGAACTGAAAAAAAATTTACTTGGTTTTCTGGCGTTTTATCGTCAATATTATAATACCAGTATTCATCTTGATCGATATGGATTTCAACGGGCGAATTAAAACTGTTTGGATAAGAGGCATGGGCTAACACTCCTCCTCTACCATCTAGCTTTGCTGTACAAAATCCTCCTATTTTTTGGTTCCTGTGCGGTTTTCCTCGCTTATAAGAAATAATTATGTCCGGGTTCTGAATATCATTTTCAAACGTAAGATCACTCTCCTTCCCCCACGTTTCAAACGCGGCCCTAGCTAGTTCTAGCCTTTCTGAGTTCGCGAAAGCAAAATGCCATTTTATATTTTTGTTAGTCCATTTGTACTTGTTCGTACTAAAATAAATTTCATCATCTAAAACGCCGCACCTAGGAGTGTTTATTAACTCTAGCGTTGCTTCATCCAGCACACCAGTAACATCGAGATTGTAGTACTCTTGAAACAATTTAAGGGCATTTTGGTATGTTGTTATATTTACTTCTGAAATATCGTTATTATCTACAGTTAAATACCCATAGTCATGCAAATAATTTATCCCTAGTAGAGTTTGATTTTGCGTAGACAATGTGTGCAACTCAGCTTTCGCTAGAATCACTGACAGGATAAAACATGTAATTATTCTGTTCATTTATTTAGATAAATATTTTACTATAATTTCTCTTTCAAGATCGGAAACGTTATGTCTTATAATTATTTAAAAAATGAAATTTATAATTAAAATAATTTATATAATAAATGGATTCAAAACAAAATAATAAGCGCCAAAGCGGTGCAACAGTAAAAGAACTAAGGGTTCTAGCAAAGGAACTCAAACTAAAAGGAGTATACAAGATGAAGAAGGCTGCTCTTCTTGAAGCTGTAAACAGTGCTTCAAGTAATGCTGAAGATAGTGCTTTGTTTACGTACCAAGAATCAGAGCTGTCTAAAAAAAGCGTTCGGGAATTAAAACAGGTTGCGAGGGAAAATAAAATTAAAGGTTACTCAGTAATACATTCAAAAAAAGGGTTGCTAAATTTAATAGCGGCAGAAAAGGAGCGCTTAGACAAAATCAGGCATTTTGGATTTGCTGAAGACCTGTTCGAAGTAAACCAGCCTGCTACAAAAAGTAAAGTCAACACAAAAAGAATAGGAAAACAAAAATTAGGTCAAATTTTTCCTTTTAAGAAACAGATATTTAATAAAACAGTAGCTAAAAACTCACCTTTCGAAATTCATCAAGGTGATCGTACTGTGCTAATCAAAAAGTTTAACGTATGGCAGACAGCATATACTATACACATAAAAGATTTGCAAGGAAAACCAGTAGAACAAATGAAAGCCGTCAGAAAAGGTGTGTACGCAGCCATAAAGGAAGTAAGAAAACTAACTGATTTTAAGCAAGGTGATAAAATGAAAGTAGTTGCTGAAAATGAAAATTTTAACCACATGATTTCGTCAAAAAGGAAAATTAAAGTCAATGCCTCACATCTACTTGACCAGATCGAAAGAATAATAACATCCAACGAAAATGTAGATATCAACAATACCACTTTTCACTTCGAAGTCTACAAAATTCCCAGAGGCAAAGGAGCAAAGGGTAAGAAAATAGTCAATATTGCTAAAGATGTTATGGCTAAAAGAAGCATAAACAAAATAACCAACACCGATAACCTTTGCGGGCCAAGAGCAATAATTACCGCATTAACCTATGAAACTAGGAATATACTAGGCAGGAAATTAACAGATAATGAAATTTCCTACATTAGGAAAGGACGGGGTCTGCAAGAAGAATTAGCAAAAGAGTTATGCACAAGATTCGGGATAAACTGTGAAGATGGGTTTAGTTTAAGCGATATTAAAGACGTTGCACACCTTTTAGATATTCGGATTAAGGTTGTTTCGGCTGCCCATTTTAACAAGGTAATCGATTCCTCAGGTGTAAATGACGCGATAACAATTTATTTGTATTTGCACGCCAACCATTATGATACCATTAATAATATACGAGGTTTTTATGGAAGTTCATATTACTGCAAAAAATGTGATGTACCTTACGATCACTTAGACAAACATTCGTGTAACAAAGATAAAAAAAATGTGTGTAATTTGTGTTTGTGCCCAAAACATAATTGCCCAGAAGGTATGCGACCCCGAGTATACTGTACAAAGTGCAACAGATACTGTATCGGTAAGGACTGTATTGATAACCACGAGCGAGTGTGCGAGGTAGCTTACAAGTGCAAAAAGTGTAATAAGATATGTGAAAGAAGTAAAAAGCACTGGTGTAGGTACTCGGAATGTTGGAACTGTCATAAAATCGTAAAGACAACTACGCATGAATGTTATATGCAAGGTAGGAAAAACCGTGGGGGATACTGTATAGAAGAATGTATTTGCAATAGAAAAGCAGAGAAGCCTAACAAAAGGTGTACTTACACGGAAAAATACTACTTTTTCGATTACGAAGCTGTACAGGATACCGGAGTACACACGCCGAATTTTGTATCTGTTTATGACTTTAAAGGTGATAGACGATCTTTTCTTAAAAATGATGAATTTTGTCAATGGCTGATATCAGACAACCACAAAGGTTATACGTGTATAGCGCACAACGCAAAAGGTTACGATGCTTATTTTATTTTACAATATTGCGTCAATAATAGTATTAAGATTAAAACTATTTACCAAGGGACTAAGATTATGGAGCTCAAAATACCTATCCTAAGGCTCAGAATAATTGACAGTATAAACTTTATCCAAGGAAGTCTAGCAGCCTTTCCTAAAACATTTGGGTTAGAAGAACTTAAAAAGGGGTACTTCCCACACTTCTTCAATAAGGCTGAAAATCAAAATTACGTAGGACCCATTCCAGCTACTAAATACTATGGTGTAAATACTATGAAACCTGATGCTAGAAAAACATTCTTAGAATGGCACGCTGAAAGGGTGAAAGAAAACTACGTGTTTGACTTTAAAAAGGAATTAGCTGAGTACTGTCATTCAGATGTCGATATACTACGACGAGGTTGCCTTGCCTTTAGGCAGTCATTTTTAGAAATAGCAAATATAGATCCCTTCCAATACATAACTATAGCTAGTGTTTGTATGGCTATCTTCAGGTCAACATTCCTTCAGAAAAATACGATTGCTGTAGTCAAAGAGCAAAAGAAAGAAATGTTCAGTAAAGAGTCTATAGCATGGTTAAATACTTTCAAGGGTGTTCAACACGCATTAAATGGTGGGGAGGTAACCATATGTGGAGCAAAGGTAGATGGATATTGTGAAACTAATAAAACCGTGTACCAGTATCATGGTTGTTTCTGGCATGGATGTCCCGACTGTTACAGCTGCGATACTATTAATAATGTCAACAATCAATCTATGGACGACTTGCTTACAAGAACTATAGAGCGAACACAAACTCTGAGAGATGCTGGCTACAATGTTGTCGAAATGTGGAGCTGTAGGTGGAAGAATTCTAAAGACTACAAAAGGAGCCTAGATAAAACTATAAATGTTGTAGAAGTGGTAGAGCCACTAAATCCCAGGGATGCATTCTTCGGCGGCAGGACTAATGCGGCTAAACTAAAAGTTTCTGGAAAGAAGCTAAGATCTATAGATATATGCAGTTTGTACCCAACAGTTATGTTTTATGACTACTACCCTGTAGGTCACCCTACTAAAATATTTTCGCCAGAAAAATACAATAAGAAATGGTTTGGCTTAGTTAAATGTAAGGTGCTTCCTCCAAAAGGTCTTTATCATCCTGTACTCCCTGTGAAGCTAGATAAGTTAATGTTTACTTTGTGTGCAAAGTGTGCACAAGAAAAGGCAGGTAGTTGTAACCATAGTGATAAAGAGAGGATGCTACTTGGAACTTGGACTACAATTGAGCTTAATAAGGCTATTGAGAAAGGCTACAAAATACAAGAAATTTACGAAGTATGGCAATTAAAAGAGAAAAGTAATAATATGTTCAAAGACTACATTAAAACTTTTATGAAGATCAAATTAGAAACCAGTCCTTGGGAGGGTAATTACAAATCTAAAGAAGAATACGCGAGGGTAATCAAAGAACAGCAAGGTATCAATCTTGACATTAATAAAATTAACCCCAATCCTGGCAAGCGAGCTGTAGCCAAAATCTGTTTAAATTCCCTTTGGGGTAAATTTGGTCAGAGGCAAAACATGTCACAAACAGAGTTCATCGACAACCCTAAACGGTGGTACGAATTACTACTAGACGATGAGATAGAAATAACTAATGTAATGTACATCAATGAGGAAATAATTGAGGTAACATACAACTATAATAATTATTACGTAGAAGATAGTACAAGTACCAACATATTTGTAGCAGCCTTCACCACTTCTAATGCTAGAATAAGGTTATACGACATGCTAGATAGACTAGGCGATAAAGTAGTGTACTATGACACAGATAGTGTAGTGTACATAGATGACGGAACAAATACGGTACCGACTGGATGTATGCTTGGTGAATGGACTGATGAGCTCGGTAAAGATGATTATGTTACTGAATGGATAAGCACAGGTCCAAAGAGTTATGCGTACGAAACATATAAAGGTAAACAAACAACCAAGATTAAAGGATTTACTCTCAACTTCGAAAATTCCGAAAAACTAAACATGAAAACAATGACAGAATTAGTACATAGTTCTACGGACAAAGTTATCATTAATAACAAACTAATAACTAGAGATAAGAAAACAAAGAGCCTTGTAAATAAAAATATTGCCAAAGAATTTAAAGTCGACTACGACAAGCGTATGATCCTAAAAGAAGAAGACAAAATAATTGATACACTTCCTTGGGGATACTAAATGTAGTAGTGTACACATTATTTTATAGCTTTTTGCACCCATGTTTTAACCTTTATTTTAATGTATATAAATACTAATTCCATTAAAAAGTCACTGGTAATTTTAAGCATTATTCTTTTAAAAAATCGTTAGAATTTACACCCGTGTTTTAACCATAATTCTTTTAAAAGTCATTAAAATGTTAGCCTTGATTGTAGCCATTATTTTTTAATGTGTGCATAGTTAATTTTGATCACTTTTATAGTCAATTTTAACCATTATTTTAGTCATAACATTTTAATTACATTATAGAGCCCGTTTTGTGGTTACTTTTTAACCATAATATTTTAAAAATCGTTAGAAATTTTATAGGTAGTTTATCCATAATTTTATTACATTTTAACTCTAATTTTTATGGATGGTTTTGATCATACTTCCCATTACTTTTTATGGCTGAAAATAACCATAAAAAATTGTAAACACTTGTTGCCACGTTTTATAGATAAATTCAACCATACTTTAGTTGAAAATTTTTGGAATTTGTAAGGTTTATTTTAACCATAATTTTTATAGTCTTTTATAGCTGATATAAACCATAATTTTATACGTAATTTTCATTGGGATTTGTGGTTCAGTTTGTCCATAATTTTAATTACTGTTTTATAGTTAGGTTAATCCATAATACTTTTGAAAAATGTTTAATGGTCACTTAAACCATAACACTATCGGATAACTGTTTAAAAAATGTAAAGGTCACTTTAAGCATAATTTTAGAAGGCAATTTAATGGTTACTTTTAACCACGCTTTATTGTCTGTCCCATACCTACGCCTATACTACTAGCGTCATCAACAACCCGACACTGTTGTAACTATAGCAACTAGTGTTTGTCTATGTACACTAGGCCAGTAGCGTCATCAACAACCCGACACTGTTGTAACTATAGCAACTAGTGTTTGTCTATGTACACTAGGTCAGTAGCGTCATCAACAACCCGATACTACTGTAACTATAGCAACCAGTGTTTGTCTATGTACACTAGGCCAGTAGCGTCATCAACAACCCGATACTACTGTAACTATAGCAACCAGTGTTTGTCTATGTACACTAGGCCAGTAGCGTCATCAACAACCCGATACTACTGTAACTATAGCAACTAGTGTTTGTCTATGTACACTAGGCCAGTAGCGTCATCAACAACCCGATACTACTGTAATTATAGCAACTAGTGTTTGTCTATGTACACTAGGCCAGTAGCGTCATCAACAACCCGACACTGTTGTAACTATAGCAACTAGTGTTTGTCTATGTACACTAGGCCAGTAGCGTCATCAACAACCCGACACTGTTGTAACTATAGCAACCAGTGTTTGTCTATGTACACTATGCCAGTAGCGTCATCAACAACCCGACACTGTTGTAACTATAGCAACCAGTGTTTGTCCTCCAATGTAGATTGTGAGCAGGTGTTCAGTAAAACCAATCTAATTAAAGTGAAACAGCGAAATAAACTCATTAAGTCGACAAATAACGAGTGCGATCTAGCCATCCAATAAGTGCAAAATTAGTGCACCGCATGCAAGAGTTTGGTACCTATCAACTGAAAATGTGCTGAAGCTTATTTCGACAGTTCAAGCGTAAAATCACAAGCGGCAGAAATTGGCAATATCCCTTTGCAGGATGAAACTAATAGCTTCACTTTTGATTGACAAATCTGTGAGTTTTTATTTTTTGGTACTCCTCTGAGTATGGTTATCAGCTTGTTCCACGACTTCAGAAGCTAACTTGCATGGGGTTTGTAGATGACACCGTTATAATAGTCAACAGCCAAAACACGCCGCCGTACTAATTGGCATGGCTAACGAGGCGTTTAGAGATATCGGGCTTCAGCTAAGTCCATCAAAATTAGTGGCTTTAAATATAAATATTACTGCTGTTTGATAACTGAAGAGAGCATTTTCACTATTCGACACCTTGAACTGTGTATTTGGGAGTCATCTTTTACGACAATATTATTTTCAATCAGCAAAAAGTTATAAATGACATAAAATGCAATCTCGACAATTTATCTAAAAGCAGAGCAAAAGTTCTTGGTTTTAAATCATTTCATATGGCCCACTCTTATATACCCTCTGCAGAACGCTAATACGATTAAAATTCCGCACAATCAAACACATTCTTCAGTTACCGGCGGACACGCCAGACAGCTTTCTATACTCTACAAGTAAAATGAAGGGGCTTCGGCTGTGGAAGGCAGAATGTGAAGCACCACTGCAACATCTTAACGTCTGTCACTTACTCGAGAAGGCTGGTGATGAGTACACAACATCATTGTGCAATCTGGTAGAAGAGAGAAAGCTGTGTGTTCAGAGACTTGACCTAAGGAAAGCAGATAACACTCGAAGAACTTAGCACAAGGAAGTGAAGAGAAATGCTAAGGAAAAAAGAGTATATCGAATGGTGTGCATTAAGAACTTACGGTAAAGGAGCCATCCTCTATCAGGAATATACACCGGCTAACCAATTGATTGACACCCTAAATGGACTCTCTGGACCAGTAGAAAGACGCGTTGTGGTTCCTGTACGGTCCCTCCCTGCACGTAGCCGGGATGGAATCCACTGCAGGCACTGCAGTGAGCCTGAAAGCCTAGCTCATGTTTGTTCTTGGTTCATGTCCACGGAATAATATCTATAATTTCAAAAAGTTTACGAGGTACATGAAGATATGGCATGTGGTGCCGACGGTGGAAGCAACCGGAGAATCCATATAATCACTATTGACCCCACCATTAGATGTGAGGTCGACTCAAGTCAGCCGGGAGAGGTAGATGCTGAGAAGCGAGCCATCTATGAACCAACCATCAGCTACTTCAGAGGATTATACGACATCTCCTGCAAAAGGGCTGTAGGACTTTTCATCGGAGCAAGAGGAATCATATCAAACCCTTAGTTGAGTTTTTCAAGTGTAGCTGTCTTGGCCATTGAAAGCTCCGCACAAATTGTTAGAAATCACTTCTATAGTACTGCACACGGGAAGGATTAACTCTTGATGGTTACACATACATTCAATATTCAAGTGTTATGGTATACTTTGTCAACGTGTGGGTTTAGGAAGCTTCAACTAAGGTGCGGAGGAGAAGGATAACAAAGTGATGTTTGATTCCCACGATGAATTTTACTGTTCTTCAAGACTGAATTATGTACAGTGTATGTACACTATGTACAGACGATATATGACTCTAATATGACTGAGTCTTGAGCTAAAAGTCGTCCAGGCAAGCCGTCGTACTTGACTACTAAGCTAGTAAAATATTATTATTACTGGTTGCGTAATCGTCCTCTCGACCGACAAGGGTCCGGGTAGAAGGCCCCGAATAGGGTTTGCAGGGGGTTATATAGTCTTAACAGCCCCATCCAGTCGTTCTCGAAGCTTGTGGAATATTCTATCTGACATTACCGTAGAAACTTCCATGGTTCAGACCAATCAGAAGCCTGTATTCCCTGTACAGTTCCTATGCGTCACAGTATTGTCAGTGGTCTGACCTACAGTATGCACTGTAATCACTCTTTCAACTACAAATTCCAATTGTATGAATTATATATTACAATTTCCTTTTTACCATATTTAACCCTGCTTGTACATAAGTACTTAGTCCCAGATTCTTTTGCCAGTTAACCTTAATATGTCAGGTCACAGCATTTCCTCCTACGTCCCACACGGTTCGATCCTCGGAGGGAATTGCCGTGCTGAGTTCATGTCCCGGGAGGACACGACAAGACAGACAAGGAAGAGGGAAGAAAGCGGTCGTGGATCATCCTGGCATTCGCCTCGAGAAGAAGTGGGAAACCACGGTAAACCACTTTGAGGATGGCTGAGGTGGGAATCTAACCTCCTCTACTTAGTTGACCTGCCGAGGCTGAGTGGACCTCGTTACAAGCCTCGTACCGGTACCATGTTTGAAATTTCGTGGCAGAGCCGTGAATCGAAACCGGACCTCCGCGGATGGCAGCTGATCACACTAACCACTACACCACACCACAGAAGCGGACTGTTGGTATTATTAATAATATTATTTATCACTCATTTTACAAGTAAAATTGTAAACAAAATAATCTGCGAAGAGAGTGAAAATTATCGTATGTATGAAAAAATAAGACCAATATGGGGTTACCAGTGGAAGGCAGAGTGCAGGCGGGTGTATGGTCTGTTTGGGAGAGCCATCAGTAGGTCCCATGAGAGCAAGTGTGCGGGGTGCGGGAGGAGGCTGGAAAGACGATATGGGCTTGTCAGGGGAAGGACGAGTGCAGAAGGGTATAAGCGCCCTCAGCAACATCACCAACCACTTTACAATGTACATATGAGGCGTCCATTTCCAAAGGGTTCCTTGTCCAAGAAGTGAAATTGTTGGGAAAACGCGAAAAATGTTTTTCAGACATACTGCTTATTGTATGCTCATAATATTTTGCACACCTTTTACTATTGATCATGGAAGCCTTTTGGAGGTATCACAGCTTATAGAACCCAACGATTCTTCGTAAAATAAAAAATATAACTTGGACAAAGTACCATTTGGAACTGCAAGATGGACAAGGGCCATATTGGAACAGTATGAAATGGACAAGGGAGACGTTGTTTCTGTATGAATTAAAATTACTGTTTTAACGATAAGAATAACAATTATTCTTGATGTAATGTTAGGTAATTTATTCATAGAACTTGAAAATAAATTATATTGCTGTTTAGAAACCACCATATCCACAATTATTCAGCTGAATCAGCAACATCCTTCATCAGTCCTGGAGTGGAGTGGAGATCCTTGCGGTCCTTGTGTTGGCAATCTGGTAATTTCGGGAGGCACTTTGAGGAGTAAAGAGTTCTTTTATGAACATTCTTCTTCCATAACATTGGATTTCGTTCTTTTTTTCTGGCCTTTCCTTTAGGACACGGTGTCACTGTTCCTTCTCGCCTAACCTCATTTTTACTGCGTGTTGATTCTTGCATCATGTCTGCAATTAATACTGACTTACATTGTAAAACCAGAATTCTCGTTATGAACCCAATAAAGTACACTAAATAATGATTGAAGTATAAAACACATAAGCACATTGCAATTACTCACCTAATTCGAACCAATAATTCACATAAACATTACAGGCTTCCTGTTCGTTGAAAATAGAATGTTTTGATTTTATTTATCTACGAAAGCAATGCTGCCAACTGGAAAATACGTATTATTCATAGAAATAAAGCAAATAGTTAACAATTCCATTTATAATAAAGTATGGTAATAGGATATCAAACACATGGACAAAGGTCACTTCGGAACTCAGTAGTGCAGCTTGCTTACCCTCGCAATGGAACAAGCAACCGTTTGTTACTGTATATGTCTGCCATATTGGATTTCTGGCATTGGACAAGGGTCACGTTGGAACTGCATAGGATATTCAAATGCAATTTTCGATGGTTTTGGGCCGTTTTGGCTCTGTACGACAAGCATCAGTCAGTAGGTGATGCATAGACGAAGCCGTTGATACCATAAAATGAATTTATCATATATGGAGGGGAAGGAAAGGGAGGAGTTGTAGAAGACAGGTGGTCTAATGTTCTAAGGGGAAGGAAATTGCAGGCTAAGGGCTCTATTCAGGATCAGAATTCAGGACAGGTGTCTGTGCGAAATCGGTACGAGTCACTCCAGGTAGAACAACAGAGGGAAGATGAGGGACAGGGAACTGTTGCTGAGATGTGTGGAAGTGGGAAGAAGGGAAAAGGTAGGAAAGGAAAATGTAGAGTAGAGGATAGGAAAAGACAGGTGGAACAGGGTCATGGGAAGGAGAAAAGGGAGGAGGAAGTAGCTTCTGCAGCTATCAGGAAAGATAGGGCTGACCAGGAGGGGAGGGGATCAAATGAGGTGGGTAGGGTTGAGGCTCTGGTCATGGGGGATTCCATCGTTAGACACGCGGGGAAAGTGTGTGGAGGAAAGAGTACCAGGGTAGAGTGTTATCCAGGAATTAGGTTGAGGCAGATGTTGAGGAAAGTAGCAGAGAGGGAGGAGGGGAAGGAGAAGGTGGTAGTGTTTCACGTTGGTACCAACAACGTAAGGCAAGCTGATATAAGTACCAACATAGTTGGAGATGTGTGGGATCTGGTAAATGCAGCACAGGTGAAGTTTAAGAAAGCGGAGATTGTTATTAGTGGAATACTGTGTAGAAGGAATACTGACTGGAGGGTGATTGGGGATTTAAATGAGACTATGGAGTGGGTATGTGGAAAAGTGGGAGTGAAATTTCTAGATCCTAATGGGTGGGTAGGAGATAGGGATCTGCGCTCAGATGGCCTTCATTTAAACCGCAGTGGTACGAATAAGTTAGGAAATTTGTTTGGAAGGATAATAGGGAGGTACATTCAGGGAAACGGGATGGCCTAGGGAGCGGTGATAAGGGAACAGGGAACTGGAAATCAAGTAGGGATGACATAAAATTGATAGTGTTGAACTGTAGAAGTATTGTAAGGAAAGGAATAGAATTAAGTAATTTAATAGATATATATTTACCAGATATTGTAATAGGAGTTGAATCATGGCTGAGAAATGATATAATGGATGCAGAAATTTTCTCACGGCACTGGAGTATGTATCGTAGAGATAGGATAGGAATGGTGGGAGGGGGAGTGTTCATTCTGGTGAAAGAAGAATTTGTATGCTACGAAAAAGTTAAAGATGAGACACATGAAATTCTAGGTGTAAGGCTATTTTTCTAAAGATAATAGGCAACTTGATATATTTGGAGTGTACAGATCGGGAAAGGGTAGCACTGACGCGGATTCGGAATTATTTGATAGGATATGTGGCAACGACATGGAAAGAAATGTGCTTGTAGCGGGAGATCTGAATTTGCCAGATGTCAATTGGGAAGGAAATGCGAACGACAGGAAGCATGACCAACAAATGGCAAATAAGTTAATATGGGAAGGACAGCTGATTCAGAAAGTGATGGAACCAACCAGAGGGAAAAAATATCCTGGATGTCGTGCTGATAAAACCAGATGAGCTCTATAGGGAAACTGAAGTAATAGATGGTATTAGTGATCATGAAGCTGTTTTTGTGGTAGTTAAAAATAAATGTGATAGAAAGGAAGGTCTTAAAAGTAGGACTGTTAGGCAGTACCATATGGCTGATAAAGCAGGCATGAGGCAGTTTCTAAAAAGTAACTATGATCGGTGGAAAACGGTAAATAAAAATGTAAACAGACTCTGGGATGGGTTTAAAGAAATTGTTGAGGAATGCGAAAACAGGTTTGTACCATTAAGGGTGGTAAGGAATGGTAAAGACCCACCTTATTATAATAGAGAAATAAAGAGACTAAGGAGGAGGTGCAGACTGGAAAGAAATAGAGTTAGAAATGGCTGTGGAAGTAAGGAGAAATTGAAGGAACTTACTAGAAAATTGAATCTAGCAAAGAATGCAGCTAAGGATAACATGATGGCAAGCATAATTGGCAGTCATACGAATTTTAGTGAAAAATGGAAGGGTATGTATAGGTATTTTAAGGCAGAAACAGGTTCCAAAGAAGGACATTCCAGGAACAATTAATGAACAAGGGGAATGTGTATGTGAGGATCTTCAAAAGGCAGAAGTATTCAGTCAGCAGTATGTAAAGATTGTTGGTTACAAGGATAATGTCGGGATAGAGGAGGAGACTAAGGCCAAAGAAGTAATAAAATTTACATATGATAACAATGACATTTACAATAAGATACAAAATTTGAAAACTAGAAAAGCGGCTGGAATTGATCAGATTTCTGGGGATATACTAAAGACAATGGGTTGGGATATAGTACCATATCTGAAGTACTTATTTGATTATTGTTTGGTCGGAGGAACTATAAAAGATGAATGGAGAGTTGCTATAGTAGCCCCTGTGTATAAAGGAAAGGGTGATAGCCATAAAGCTGAAAATTACAGGCCAGTAAGTTTGACATGCATTGTATGTAAGCTTTGGGAAGGCATTCTTTCTGATTATATTAGACATGCTTGTGAAATTAATAACTGGTTCGATAGTAGGCAATTCGGTTTTAGGAAATGTTATTCCACTGAAGCTCAACTTGTAGGATTCCAGCAAGATATAGCAGATATCTTGGATTCTGGAGGTCAAATGGACTGTATCGCGATTGACCTGTCTAAAGCATTTGATAGGCTGGATCATGGGAGACTTTTGGCAAAAATGAGTGCAATTGGACTAGACAAAAGAGTGATTGAATGGGTTGCTATATTTCTAGAAAATAGATCTCAGAGAATTAGAATAGGTGAAGCTTTATCTGACCCTGTAAAAATTAAGAGGGGAATTCCTCAAGGCAGTATTATCGGACCTTTATGTTTTCTTATATATATATATATAAATGATATGAGTAAACGAGTGGAATCGGAGGTAAGGCTTTTTACGGATGATGTTATTCTCTATAGAGTGATAAATAAGTTACAAGATTGTGTGCAACTGCAACGTGACCTCGAAAATGTTGTGAGATGGACAGCAGGCAATGGTATGTTGATAAACGGAGTTAAAAGTCAGGTTGTGAGTTTAACAAATAGGAAAAGTCCTCTCAGTTTTAATTACTGCGTTGATGGGGTGAAAGTTCCTTTTGGGGATCATTGTAAGTATCTGGGTGTTAATATACGGAAAGATCTTCATTGGGGTAATCACATAAATGGGATTGTAAATAAAGGGTACAGATCTCTGCACATGGTTATGAGGGTGTTTAGGGGTTGTAGTAAGGATGTAAAGGAGAGTGCATATAAGTCTCTGGTAAGACCCCAACTAGAGTATGGTTCCAGTGTATGGGACTCTCACCAGGATTACTTGATTCAAGAACTGGAAAAAATCCAAAGAAAAGCAGCTCGATTTGTTCTGGGTGATTTCCGACAAAAGAGTAGCGTTACAAAAATGTTGCAATGTTTGGGTTGGGAAGAATTGAGAGAAAGGAGAAGAGCTGCTCGACTAAGTAGTATGTTCCGAGCTGTCAGCGGAGAGATGGCGTGGAATGACATTAGTAGACGAATAAGTTTGAATGGCGTTTATAAAAGTAGGGAAGATCACAATATGAAGATAAAGTTGGAATTCAAGAGGACAAACTGGGGCAAATATTCATTTATAGGAAGGGGAGTTAGGGATTGGAATAACTTACCAAGGGAGATGTTCAATAAATTTCCAATTTCTTTGAAATCATTTCGGAAAAGGCTAGGAAAGCAACAGATAGGGAATCTGCCACCTGGGTGACTGCCCTAAATGCAGATCAGTATTGATTGATTGATTGATTGATAGGTGGACAAGGAACCCTTTGGAAATGGATGCCTCATATACTTTAACCCGCATGTCTTAGATTAATTGTTGTTAGAGATTAATTCCAAAACCTTTTACAAAAAAACGAATTCCATTATACTGACTATTAAAACAATTCAGTTCTATAAAATAAGCTACAATAAAGATTCAAAATGTAACCATAATATGATGCCGCTATTTGTAGGCTGGTGAAATTGTTAAATACGATTTCATTCTTTCAGATTTGAGCAAGGAGAGAGAAATTCATGAATCACTTGTGATTGTGATCAGTGAAATAGTGCAGTGCCATAGAGTCGGGATTGCATTAGCTGTAAGCTTGTTAATGTGTGTATATAAATGTCATTGTAGTGTAGAATTAATTAATTAACTTAATGTTGTAGTGCAAGCAGGTTTCTATTCAGTCAATGTCATCGGATAATAATAATAATAATTTATTATTGTCGTACTCATTGGCTGATTGGTCAGCGTTGATGCCTTCGGTTCAAGGGGTCCCGGGTTCGATTCCCCGGCGCGTCGGGGATTTTAATAATGTTTGATTAATTCTTCTGGCTTGGGGACTGAGTGTTTGTGTTTGTTCCAACACTTTCCTCTTCACATACAGACGACGACACACTACACTACCAACCGCCCAGAAACACGCAATATTGATTACATCCTTCCACACAAGGTTGGCGTCACGAAGGGCATCCGATCGTAAAACAGGGCCAAATCCACATGTGCTACACAAGTTCGCACTCGCTACCCCACAGGTGTGGGAAAAGCGGTAGAAGATTATTATTATTATTATCATTATTATTATTATTGTTGTTGTTATTATTATTATTATTATTATTATTATTATTATTATTATTATTATTATTATTATTATTATTATTACTCATCTAAAAGTTTCGTGGTGCTGGTCGTTGAAAAACTGGATCGATTGGGGAGGGGGAAGAGATGGCGGCACAGCAGTGAATCGCAGACGTTTTATCCACGCTTAAGGTATGCTTCCAGGAAGTTTTATACTGAAGTGCAGTTCGTTTTTTTCTTTGAATAACTACTTATTTTGTGATTACGGTTATGAAAATGTTCAAGCGTGTGACTTAGTATGTATAGTTGATTTTGTATATTTATTTGTAAGGAGAAAGGAGGTTGAGTTACACGGTCCGCTGGCCCGACCTAACGGGAAACTGGGAACGTGTTGTTGTGAAAGTTACCCTCTCTCCTGCCGAGCGCTATAAATTATCTGCTTCAGCTTGCCCTCGGTCTAAGTGAAACCTCGCCCACCCAGGACTGCCAACTCCAGGAGACGTTAAAGCCGTACGCAAGATAACAATAGACTGTATTTTCGCCCCAAAGGACGGTGCAATGTAACTTATTATAAAATGTCCTTCCAGGCTCCTCCCGCACCGTGCACAGTTGCTAAGTCCTGCCACAGTCCGAGCGCCTCACGACTAAAGGTAAAACATCGTGCTTGGTGGACATCAGCCACGACCTGAAAACGTTTGATATTTCCTTGGAAATAAAAAATGCAAAATGATTACAGCCAAAATAATAAAGATAACATTGTATAACTGAATATCACACCACATACGTTCGACTTCGCGGCATCTCTTCGTCTCTTTATGTAATCATTTACAGGGTTAAATGTTTTTGAGAAGGCGGCGAGGCGGTGCTCAAAAGCCCGTAATGCACGAACCACCACCGAACATAACGAGTTGTTTACATAGATGTAGACATCGCTTGATTATTTAGCAACGTGACACAGCTGAAGCTCGAAGAAGTTGCTAAAACAACGAGTAATGAAAGAGAGAGAATATGAGGTGGAATTACTTTAAGCTCATCCATTTTCCTCTTATCTTCAAGACGTTTCTTCATCATCATCATCATCATCATCTGTTTACTCTCCAGGGTTGGTTTTTCCCTCGGACACAGCGAGGGATCACACCTCTACCGCCTCAAGAGCAGTGTCCTGGAGCTTCAGACTCTTAGTCGGGGATACAACTGGGGAGAATGACCAGTACCTCGCCCAGGCGGCCTCACCTGCTATGCTGAACAGGGGCCTTGTGGAGGGATGGGGAAGATTGGAAGGGATAGGCAAGGAAGAGGGAAGGAAGCGGCCGTGGCCTTATGTTAGGTACCATCCCGGCATTCGCCTGGAGGAGAAGTGGGAAACCACGGAAAACCACTTCCAGGATGGCTGAGGTGGGAATCGAACCCACCTCTACTCAGTTGACCTCCCGAGGCTGAGTGGACCCCGTTCCAGCCCTCATACCACTTTTCAAATTTCGTGGCAGAGCCGGGAATCGAACCCGGGCCTCCGGGGGTGGCAGCTAATCACGCTAACCACTACACCACACAGGCGGACAAGACGTTTCTTGCGTAGGAATAATTGTTTCAAGAACGTGTTGGGCAGACTACTGTTATTTATGTCTTGACGTATTTTGCAGTTTACTTTTCATAAAACATGTTTACATTAATTACATAAACTTTGCCAATGGCCGCAGCCGTGTTGACACACCGGATCCCGTGAGATCTCCGAAGTTAAGCAGCATTGGGCGTGGTCAAGAAGTGGATGGGTTGCCACGCGCTGTTGGTGCGGGGTAAGGGAATGGAGGAGCGGAAAGGAACTGGCCACCCTACCGCAGGTAAACTCCGGCTCAGGCACACCTCTGCGGAGGTTCGCACCTGCCTTCGGGCAGAGTACACCCTTACCTTACCTACATAAACTTAGGATAAGTTCGCGTATTAATCCTGACTGACTGACTGACTGATTCATCACCGCCGAGCCAAAACTACTGGATATAAAGAAATGAAATTTGGGAATGCATTCATATTAAGATGTAGGTGCTCGCTAAGAAAGGATTTTTTGATATTCCGTCGCTAAGGGGGTGAAAAGGGCAGTGAAATTTTAAAATGAGTGTATCTATATCTCAAAAATTTAAAAGTTTACAGATGTAAAAATTTGTATTTTGAATCTTCTTTAAAAATAAGGAAACACGTATTTTTTTTGTTTTGGGAAAATCCCAATAGGAGTGGTGAAAAAGGGTTAAAATTGGTTGAATGCCTTTAATCAGGATACCGGTACTTATATCTCAGAAACTGAAGATATTACAGACCTGAAAATTGGTACTTTTGATCTCTTTAAAAAAATAAAGAAACACGTATTTTTTTGTTTTTGGAAAATCCAATTAATGGGAGGGTGAAAAGGGGGGTGAATTTTTAAAATGAGTGTATCTATATCTCAAACCTCTGAGAGTTTACAGATGTACAAATTGGTATTTAGAATCACCTTTAAAAGTAAGGAAACACATACTTTTTGTTTTCGGAAAATCCCAATAGGAGGGGTGAAAAAGGGGTTGAATGCCTTAAATGATGATAGTTATATCTCAGAAACAGAAGATATTACAGACCCGAAAATTGGTATTTGGGATCTCCTTTCAAAATAAAGAAACATGAATTTTTTTTTTGGAAAATCCAATTAATTGGGGGATGAAAAGGGGGATGAATTTTTAAAATGAGCGTATCTATATCTCAAAACTTTGAAAGTTTACAGATGTAAAAATTGGTATTTAGAATCTCCTTTAAAAATAAGGAAACATGTATTTCTTTTGTTTTCAGAAAATCCCAATAGGCGGGGTGAAAAGGGTGCAAAAGGGGTTGAATTCCTTTAATGAGGATACTTATATCTCAGAAACTGAAGACATCACAGACCTGAAAATTGGTATTTGAGATCTCCTTCAAAAATAAAGAAACACGTATTTTTTGTTTTTGGAAAATCCAATTAATGGGAGGGTGAAAAGGGTGGTGAATTGTTAAAATGAGTGTATCTACATCTCAAAACTTTTAAAGATTACAGATGTAAAAATTGGTATTTAGGACCTACTTTATAAATAAAGAAACACGTATTATTTGTTTTCGGAAAATTTAAATAGTCGGGGTGAAAGGGGGTGAAAGAAGGGTTGAATGCCTTTCATGAGGATACTTATATCTCAGAAGCTGACGATATTACAGACCTGAAAATTGGTATTTGGGATATCCTTTGAAAGTAAAGAAACATTAATTTTTTGTTTTTCGAAAATCCAATTAGTGGGGGTGAGTGAAAAGGGAGTGAATTTTTAAAATGAGCGTATCTATATCTCAAAACATTTAAAGTTTACAGTCGTAAAAATTGGTATTTAGAATCTCCTTTAAAAATAAAGAAACACGTATTTTTTGTTTTCGGAAAATCCCAATAGGAGGGGTGAAAAAGGGTGAAAATTGGGTTGGATGCCTTTAATGAGGATACTTATATCTCAGAAACTGAAGATATTACAGACCTACAATTGATATTTGGGATCTCCTTTAAAAATAAAGAAACAAGTATGTTTTGTTTTTGGAAAATTCAGTTAATGGTGGGGATGAAAATGGGGGTAATTTTTAAAATGAGTATATATATATATATATATATATATATATATATATATATATATATATATCAAAACTTTGAGAGTTTACAGATGTAAAAATTGGTATTTAGAATCACCTTCAAAAATAAGGAAATACATTTTTTTTCGGAAAATCCCAATAGGAGGGGTGAAAAAGGGGTTGAATGCCTTAAATGAGGATACTTATATCTCAGAAGCTGAAGATATTACAGACCTGAAAATTGGTATTTGGGATCTCCTTTGAAAATAAAGAAACACGATTTTTTTGTTTTTTCGAAAATCCAATTAATTGGGGGTGAAAAGGGGGGTGAATTTTTAAAATGAGCGTATCTATATCTCAAAACGTTTAAAGTTTACAGACGTAAAAATTGGTATTTAGAATCTCCTTTAAAAATAAACTTAGGTGATTTGTTTTTGGAAACTCCACTTAAGGGGAACTAAAAAGGGGGGGGTGAAATTTTGAAATGCGCATTTCTACATTATATCTCAAAACTGAACATATTACCGAAGTGAAAAATAGTATTTTTATCTGCATTAAAAATAAAGAAACCCGTACTTTTAATTTCTGAAAAATCACTTTCTTGGAGGAGTAAAAGTGACTGAAAATGGGGTTGAATTCTTTTAATTAGGATACTGATATCTCAAAAGCTGAAGATGTTACAGAGGTGAAATTTGGTATTTGTAATCTCCTTTAAAAATAAAGGAATACGGATTTTTGTTTTCGGAAATCCATCCAAAAAGGGGGGAGGGAAATTGAAAAATCAGTTGAATTATTTTTATGAGGATACTATTATTTCAAAAACGAAAGATTTGCCGACGTGAATATTGGTATTTGGAATCTGCTTTAAAATGAAAGAAACACATATTCTCGGAAAATCCAATGGGGGGGGGGAGAGGTGAAAGAATTGAAAAATTAATTAAATTTTTTGTATGAGGATACTGACATCTAATAAAAACTAAAGTTGTTACAGACGTGAAAATTAGTGTTTGGATCTCCTTTGAAAACAAGGAAAAAAGCGTTTTGGGGGGAAGTCATGTTGGGGGGATGGGGGTGAAAAGGAGTTGAATTCCTCTTATGAGGACACATATCTCAAAAACTGACGATGTTAGAGTCGTGAAAATTGGTACTTAGAATATACTTTACTATTAAAGAAACAAGTATATTTCAACGGGAAATTCACTTAAATGGGAGGCGGGGGGTGGAGGAGTGTTAATGGAGGTGAAAAAAGTGTATTCTTTTTGTGAGGATACTTATATCTCAGAACTGATGGTAACGGACGGGAACAATGTTATTTGGAATCTCCTTTGAACATAAGGAAACACGTCTTCTTTTTTCAGTGGCGGAGGGGGGGGGGGTAAATAAACTTAACGGCGGTGAGGTGAAAACGAAGTTGAGACCAATTGATTTTACTGTTCATAATGTACTTATTCTGATCATAAACTTTTAATCTTTCCTTGGTTCGTTTTCAAGAGCCATCTTTTCCTTTGGACATAATGTTAGGTTACAGTAGATGCTCCTGGCGTATAAATAAAAATTTAAACACCTTTGAAATAAACAATATGGATGAAATTGACCGTGCAATTGTTCACCTCTATAATAAAGTCAATAATGCACGGAAGTGTATCATTCATGTCGCCAGAAATCTCGAGCACTTGCCTACGCGCGACGATGATGCTGGTCACATTGTCAAAAATGACAATGGCAGCAGATGTAATTTACCGCCAAGTAGCGGTCTTGCATCTTGCTGTGGGTTCCAGACCAATAATAATAATAATAATGATAATAATAATAATAATAATAATAATAATAATAATAATAATAATAATAATAATAATAATAATAATAATAATAATAATAATGTTCTGGACCGTCGTCAAAATGTGCGGACCGCGCTGGAAACGGGTCCTGGACGGGTAACGACTACGATTGTAGACCGGTCGCGGGTTCAATAGCGCCAAAGCACCCAAGACGACACCACGCCGGATCTCCTCAAGGATTTGATCCATATTAAAATGCTTATAGGAAAAGATGGCAAAGATTTAGGGACCCAACTGGCCGGGTGGAATACCTGGACCTAGCCCGGGAAGAACGAAATCGATTGCTGGAAAGAAAGATTGAAAAATGGGAGGAACTTTGCCGTAATCTCTCAAAAAACGAGTCAGATAGCGAATTTTGGCGGATTCTTTCAGAAAATGAGTTAGATCGCAAATATTGGCGGTTATATATAAAACGTTAAGCATTCAATTATAAATTTCATTATAATACCGTAGCGAGGCACGGGTATCTTGCTAGTTATATACAAATCGCAGTTACCAAAATATCCAGGTTAATTGCTGTTTATAACATCAGAACCGTAAAACCGTGAAATAAAAATCCCTTGAAAACCGACCACAGACGGCGAATTTTAACCGCGCACTCTGACAATAATAATAATAATGACGTATGGCCTCCGGAGAGGCCTGGTGCAGGTCTTTTTCTATTAGACGGCCTATTAGGCAATCTGCATGTCTGTGAAGGTGAGGGCCCTACCTAGGACAATTTCTAATGTTGAATACGCCACACACATCCAGCCCTCGAGCCATTGGTATTAACCAATTAAGGTTAAAATTCCCGACCCGGCCGGGAATCGAGCGCGTAACCCTCTGAACCGAAGGCCAGTACGCTGACCATTCAGCCAACGAGTCGGACACTCTGACAGTAGATCTGGGCAAAACAGTTGTCGACGAAACAGCTGCGCGCAGACAACCGTCTTATAAAACTGTTGCAATTGGCGCAAGATTTGAACTCGCGTCGCGGAGGTGTACCACCCGGTACATACCTCCCCCCCCCCAAAAGTCCTTCCAAGGCGTGACACCAAAAAAAATTCTCCAAAACAAAGTCCAAGTTTTTTGCAGATTGGTTGAAGAAGAATTTAGCAGAGAAAATACAATTTTTCAGTAGACGGAGGTCTCTTAATTTGTTTGATAATGATGGGTGGGAATCGTTTAAATCCAGATTTAGAATTTCTTTGTTGTTGTAGAATTGCGAAACAAAACCTTAATTCATGGAAGTAAATTTTTTCTAAGTCCACCAAGGTTGATTGAAGCAGAAAATTACTAATAGTGGAAATAGAGTGTCCATGTAGCTTAAGTAGTACATAAGCTGTCGATTAACGTTGACTGTGAGAACTGTCGCCGCTGCTTGTATCCAGTGGATGCCGCTCGGACCCCTCAAGTACCCTGAGATACACCTCTCCCGCTACTATGAGAGGGGTAGTCATGGTGAAGCACGCCGCAGACGCGACGATTGTTTCCAGTCCTTGAGCAGTTTGCAGGTGGTGCGCCGCAGATCAACCTTGGCCGGGAGGAGGGCTACGGCTCGCCAAACACTGGTTGACCTCACTGGAGTGGAGTGGGCCCGTACCCCACCTCAGTGGCGGTACGGCGCCGCACGGCTGCGGGAGCACTGAAACATTAAGATCTCGGCGGCAGAATTTTGTTGGAATATAAAATTTTAGGGTACTGTCTTGGAGTTGAGGCTGAGGGGCCAGCGGCGTGGAAGGTTTATATTATTTTGCCACAGGTGTGTTTTGGCAGGAGACGGGAGCGTGGTAATAGCCATATTGACGGGACAGCAGAGCAACTCTGGAGAGGGTTTTACAAAATAGTACAAGGTAGACGGACAAACATAGTGCAGCAGAAGGCCATAAAATTAAAACCCAAAAATATAACCTTTGGGGTTCATACTAGATGTTAAAGATCCAATGAGCAAATAATTTGCATCGGTTTCACCTGAGACAGGTGAACCCTAAATATTCTCTCGGTGGCTGGGTTGCTCACTAACAATGTCACCGGCGTTAAAAAATCCAAGCGGTACACGGCCCATGAAATCTGGGGGCAAGCTTGCCCGCGGGAACAAAATTCTTGACCATAACTTGGTCTCCTACTTTTAAGTTGGTGGGCCTCCGTCCACGATCATATCTTTCCCTAACCTTTTCATGAGAAATTTTAAGATTGGCCTTGGCCTTCTTCCAAAGATCTCTAATATTATCTGGATCTATTGCCTCTGGTAGAATATCACTAAGAGACCAAAGATTAGCAAGCGGTGTGTTGGGTACGAAGTTGAACATCAAGGAAGCTGGAGTAAACTTATGAGATTCATGAACCGCCGAATTCAAAGCTAAAGCTAACCAATGCAGGGACGTATCCCACCTAGAATGATCTTCGTGATGATAGGCAATAAGAGCCGACCTCAGATTACGATTGACCCGTTCAGCTAGAGATGGTTGAGGATAGTAAGCCGAAGTAGTCACATGAGAGATGGACAGATCAAAACAGAATTTACGAAAGAGATTGGATGTGAAAGCTTTAGCATTATCTGAAACAATATATTGACACGGACCAAAAGAAGCGAAGATGGAATTTAAACAAGAAATGGTGGACTGAGCGGTAGCCAGCTTAGTCGGAAATAACCAAGAAAATCTAGTGAAGCCATCAACACACACCAGGATGAACTTGTTGGCATTCCCCTTTGACTGGGGGAAGGGTCCTACGTAGTCGATGTAAAGACGTTCCATGGGACGCGACGCTTGATGAGAAGACAAGAGCCCTTGCTTAGTGGACATGGTGGGTTTACTAAGCCAACAAGATTTACAAGCCTTTACCATTTCACGGATTTCTCCGTCCATTCCCTTCCAAATGAACATTTCTCGAATCTTTTCTCTAGTTTTGAAGATACTTAAATGCCCCCCCCCCAATTGGGTCTCATGATAGTACTTGAAGATCATGGGCACGAGAACAGCTGGAACCACACCTTTCATCATCTAATCATGCCTCGACGGGCAACATAAAACACCATTCCTCAGTACATAAGGGACGACGTGTTCCCCAGAAGAAAGGAGCCAGCGTCGGATCTTCACGTTGATATTTTTCAATATCCCTAAAGAGCATGGGAGCATCTGTTAGGATGGCATTAACCTCAGGTAGTATGGACTCGGGAGGTGAAGAGCTATCAACCTGTTCAGGGCTCTACCTCATTAGAAAACATACGGCTTAGTCCGTCTGCCACAATATTTTCAGTACCTCTAATATGTTTAACGTCAAATTGGAAGGCAGAAATTCGGATGGCCCACCGGGCTATACGACCAGTACGACGCGGCCTACCTAAGACCCAACTTAAGGCTTGGTTGTCTGTCTCCAAGTCGAACTTGACATGTTCCAGATAGAGGCGGGACTTTTCTAGAGCAAACAAGACTGCTAAACCTTCAAGTTCGTAGATGGAATACTTGGATTCTTGGGCCGATAGAGTCCTAGATGCATAGGCGATGGGTCGCCTCCCTAGTTCAGTCTCGTGAAGAAGGACTGCAGTGACCGCCGACGACGACGCGTCGGTTTGGACAATGAATTTCTTATAGAAATCGGGCATAGCGAGGACAGGGGCATTACAAAGGGCTAATTTGAGGTCTTCGAAAGCGGCTTGTTGAGAAGGCCCCCGCTCGAATTTGGCGCCTTTCCTGCGGAGTAAGTTCAAGGGCGCCGCTCTATTAGCAAAGTTGGGAATGAATTTCCTGAAGAAGTACACCATGCCTATGAACCTGGCAATCCCTTTGTTGTCCTTGGGAGGTTTGAAATCACGGATTGCCTGTGTTCTAGAATGATCGACTGCGACACCATCGGGCGACACAATATGCCCTAGAAATGACATAGAGGGCTTAGCGAATGCAACCTTGGACAACTTCACCGTTAACCCTGCCTTACGAAGGCGACTTAGGACCTCTTTCAGATGATCAAGATGTTCTTCAAAGGTCTCAGAAAACACGACGACATCATCAAGATAATGATACAAGTATTCAAATTTGATGTCCGAGAAGACCCTATCTAACAGTCTCGTAAGCACAGCTGCTCCCGTGGGGAGCCCGAAAGGCACGCGGTTGTATTCATACAAGTTCCAATCCGTGGCAAACGCTGTCAGGTGTTTAGATTCCTCTGCAAGCGGTATCTGATTATACGCCTGATTAAGTTCGAAGATGGTGAAGAACTTAGCTTTACGAAACCATGAAAAACAAGAGTGAAGGTCTGGAATGGGCACCGATTGTAACACCACCTTCCGATTGAGAGCTATATAGTCAATCACAGGGCCTGAAACGCCCCCTGTGGTTTCGGGACTAGAAAAATAGGTGATGAATACGCCGACTTAGAGGGGCGAATAATAGCATCTTTCAACATCTGGTCTATGATTTCTTTCAGCGCCTTCATTTTAGGTGGAGATAGCCTATAAGGTGGAAACCGTACGGGAATCGAATCCGTAACCTCAATCTTATATTCGATAAGGTCAGTAAAACCAAGAGTATCAGAGAAAACCTCTGAAAACGACTGACACAACTTACGAATACTCTCTGCCTACTCCTCAGGTAGATGTCTAAGGTCTAACAACATCTCATCCTGGGTAGGCGAAATAGATGAACATGACACAGAACTACATTTTAACAAAGGGATTTTGGAATTACTATCAAATTTGAAAGTGCACGACTTGCTCTGAAGGTCGAGCACTAGACCGGTGTGAGACATGAAATCAGCTCCCAATATAATGGGGAAAGACAAGTGCTTGGCCACAAACAGTTTAAATTTCAAAGTAAATTCAGATATACGAATTTTGGCATACAGAAAACCTAAAATTTCTAATGGAGAGGAATTTGCCGAAACATATTGAACCGAAGTCGAACAAAACTCAGAACGTTTACTCACAGCTTTTAATTTGGAATACCACTCAACCGAAATAATGGAACAAACACTGCCTGAGTCTAAAAGAGCAGTTACAGGCTCATTATTCAATTCAATTTTGAGAAATGGGACAGGTGTGGAAGTATCCGCCGCAATCCTAAGACATTCTTTGGGACATTCAAATGGTAATGTCGAATAGTTCTGACTTGTTCCTGAATTTTCGTCAGGTTTAACCGGGGCTGAGCCTTGTGAAGAGGAATTCACGGACTCAGCCGATGCCACTGATCACTTTTTATTATTGGCTTTGGTGGAAGTTGCACCAGAAGTTGAGCAGGAGGGGGTGCTATTTGAGTTCGGGCAATTCTTGGCAATATGGGAAAAAGCGCCGCATTTAAAGCAGCCTTGAGATGGACCTGCTCCATTATTTGTCCTACTAGATTTAATTAATGGGCACTTGTTCCGGAGATGGTCAGGTGAGCCGCAAGCTTAACATTTACGGGGTGTGACGGATCGGCGAGGTGGAGGCCGAAAATTGTACTCGGTAGTAGAACTTTTGAATGAGCGGTGACCTAGCTCGAGCGGGGATAAAATTTGCTAATAGATGGGCGTGGAACTCTTCTATAGATGATTGATCCGCAATAGCTCTTACAATTTTGTCAGATAGAACACCGATTGAATAGGGATAAATAATCTGCAGAATTTGACATGGAGAAAGAGAAAACACAAGAGCATGATCCTGAAACTCAACGAAAAATCTTAGAAAGGCAATAACATTACTGGTGGAATTAACAGAAAACTTAGAAATACCCTTGAGCAGCATTGCTAACGGATGAGGTAAACTACTGAACCCGGGTGACATAGTAGGTAAGGTTCTAAGGGGCGAAGAAGCTGTTTCAGAGGGTGCATTATTCAAAACAAAGGGTGAAATGGATGTGCGACGAGCGGACTCAGTTTCTAATGGAACAGAAGTTTGTCGGATTTCTACAGTCTTCCTACTTTCTTCCCCCGCGGGAGAATGCTCCTCGCTGACAACGTTTACCAGAGTGGGTTGGTCGGTTTTGGGGGGGGGGGGACTGCCCCAGTTAACAATAGGCTAACCTTACTGGACAGATCAGAAAGGTTTTCAAGAACAACACTAGCTTCCTTCCTTTGAATGTCATTCAATTTAAGAGACAATAGATCAGTGACCCTATTGTAAAAATGAAACAATCTAGCTTGTATACGTTTAAGTTGATTTGGAGAGGGATCGTTTTCTTCAAAAAAACTAACTACAGATGCTAGCTCAGTAGTATTGTCAGTGATCGTGGATAGAGCGTCGTCAATCTCTTTTTCTCCCAAGGTTGGGATAGTAATAGGCAAATCAAGGGAATCTTTAAGCTTATTGGTGTCTATCGCAACCGTGCCTCCAGATTGAACATTCCTAATCGTTAATTCATAGATCAATTCCTCCTTGCGCAAAAAGCCGGGATGGAGGACGTCGCGAGGGCCGGACATGATGACAGAAAAATTTTAGAAAAAAAAAATTCCAGCAACTGAGAAAATTGTTAGAGTTCGAATCGAAGACAATGTTTAGCCATCAAAAGGGGATAATTTGAGACCCATTCAAGCACGCTCTGCTACCACTTGTTCCCGTGTTTTGGTGGATCAGCAGAGGTGAAAGAATGTGCGGGCTGGAATAGGTCTCAACTACAGAATTAAAGTTAATTTAAAACTTTAACAAAGGTTATATTTTCTTTGCAAAATCAACAAATAACAGATAACAACATTCAACAATTTCCACTAGGTGAAATAACAACGAAAGGCAGGTACAAAATAATTTTTCCCGTTCAGGGATATTTTACCAGGTTTTGGGCTTCGAGCCCCACAATCACAATCCTTGAGCGATTAGCCCAACTTTACCAAGGTACCAAAATGAACAAAGGCGCAGAAAACACCATCATGCCAAGGAGCACTTGCTCCTAATTATAATGTTAAGGAAAAGAGCAGACCCGCTCTCAATTTTACAAGCCTATCAAAGGCTACAACAAACTTCACTTCTATCTGCCCTTAAGGCACACAAGGAAACAGGGGTAATTAATACCCAACCTACGGGGCCTTCGCGTGAAGAAAACAAAACATCAGGTTAAGTTACTGGCCCAAAGCAAAGGGGATGGAGGCGTAAATTTGCACTCCTAACTCTACATATTAAAACCTAGGTGGCTCAAGGCCGATATACAGGGGCTAGTCCGAAGCTAAGGAGGTGATTCGTCTGAAAGATTTAAACAATTTAAGGAAGAGTAAAAACGGTTAGAAAAGCGTAGTCACCTCAATTTCAAAATGAAGGGGAGTTCGAGAGGGTGAAGCACTCTCTCTCCCCGAATTACAGTTCAAGAAATAGTAGTTTTTACATAGACAGAAAAAGGGATTTACATATTAAGGAGATGGATTACATATTAAAGGTTTCGAACCTTCTCCGAGAGTTAAACTGCTGAGCTAGCGAAAAAAAATAAAGAAGTTAAAAGACCATTACCTTGTAGAAGAGTCGCTGCCCGAAGAACGAGGCGCTTCCCGCCCCCTGCTACATATTCACACACACAGAGTAGATGTTATACTAGTGGCTCCGAGACCAGAGAATCAGCAGTTTTTATACCCTCGTAGAAAATTCGAGACCTTTCAAGAATGAGTAGACACACCCACCTGACTTTATTGGTAGACTAAGCATTACACATGGAAATTTGAAGAAGAAAGCTATGATTGGTGGAAAATTAATTACAGAAAGTCGGGATTGGCTGAGTTCAAAACTGGCGGAAAGAAAGGATTAATATTGCCAACCCACAAACCACAGAACAAAATTTAGTAGAGGAAAAACTTAAGCATACAAAATTTCTGCAAGGGAGTTCATTCCATTGCACCAGAGTGCGTTATCATAGTTTTTGGTAGAGACATCTGTTAGAGAATGTCCGAACTTCTTGATACGGAGCAAACAAACACAAATCGAAATAGACACAGTTCAGAACACTTCAAAATTACAAAATTTACAGTAGTGACATCTTCTGAATAACCGTTGAGTTAATACAGATTTTCAAGTTCAGAGTTTCTCCTGTAGGGGACTTTCAATTGGCGCAAGATTTGAACTCGCGTCGCGGAGGTGTACCGCCCTGTACAATAATAATAATAATAATAATAATAATAATAATAATAATAATAATAATAATAATAATAATAATAATAATAATAATAATAATAATAATAACTGTCTGGCCAGGCCCAATGGAGTAGAGGAAGAGGTATCTCTCAAAGCAGAGTGGCGGGAAATAACCCGACCCGCTAGGGGACCAACGGCTTTGGGCGGAGTCCTTTAAGCCGAGGAAATTGACCGTGTAGCGTCTGTTCTTCAGGATAGGGGCGGCCTAAAATAAACTTCTGAGCTCACAACCGCAGGAATGGTCTAAATCCACCTTCCTAATTATCTTTAACTTAAGGTACCTGTATAATGGAAACAGTTTCGGTAAAGACTACTTCCGGAGGTAGCGATGATCGGTGCAACCAGGCAGTCGGATTCTGGAGAGTCTGCAGTGGGAGCTCAACGGAGAATATTCAAACCAAGCGAAATCACTGGCTTGGAACACTTAACATCAGTGCACTACTGAAGACAGGAAAATTAAAATAACTGATCAATATTTTCGAAGACCGGAACATTTGCATACTGGCACTACAATAGACCAGATGCCTACTGTAGATGATATCCCACTAGATTCAAAAGAGTTCAGAATTTTCAGGGAAAACCTCGCGATAAAGAATAGCTTTAACACAACGACACTAGGGACAGCCTATTGTCGTCAAGCGGGACAAGATCGAGTCCATCATCGATTTCACTTGACCATCATAGGTCAGGTAATAAAGCTGTACAATTATCAAAGCACACGCCCTTATAACGTACAGATAATAAGATAAACTCAGAAAACTTGGACGACTTTTGGGAAACCCTCGAAAACACAGCTTCCAAAATCCGTCAACATCATGAAAAATCATGCTCGGTGTTTTCAATGCTCAGGTTAGCAGGGAAAAGTCGTGGGGGACTACCCGGCACAAAGACGAACGAATAAAAACGGCGAAAGACTTTTTGCATTCTGTAGAGTATTCAACCTTAAAATACTTTTCACATTATTCAATGTGCATGTGCACCTCCGAAAGTGGAATCTTGTTTCTTAAGTTTTTCGACTTCCTGACTGGGAATCGAACCCACTCCCTTCCGGGCGAACAGAGAACGTCTTTACCGCCTCGGTCAGGCAGCCCCTATACGGTTCTAACTTTCCTTTAATTCTATTTTTGATGATGTGGGGCAATGACAGTCCGAGATTGAAAAGAAATTCTAAACGTCAAAGTAAGAAAGAGCGCTAACATCTCAGAGATCAAGGTCAAACTCCAGCCGGAAAGACCCAAACCGAGAACTAGCAAGAAGCACAGAATTGATACACAGACACTGAAGCAGAATAAAGATAAGTATCTTGAAAATCTGTCTAGCCTGGAGATGAACAGCTGGAAAGAGATCAGTCAATAAATAAATAAATCACTACTGATCTGCATTTAGGGCAGTCGCCCAAGTTGCAGATTCCCTATCTGTTGTTTCTCTAGCCTTTCCTTAAGTGATTGCAAAGAAATTGGAAATTTATTGAACATCTCCCTTGGTAAGTTATTTCAATCCCTAACTCTCCTCCCTATAAATGAACTTGATCAGGGCATCCGAAAGTTTGGGAAAACCTCCAAGAAACGGAAGCACGGGTTGTGGAATGAAAATTGTGACGAAGCACTTGAAAGAAGATTGAAATCCTGGACGAGGTGGAATTCCAATAAGACTAAGGAAAATTTGAAGACTTCGGGAATTAAAGGAATGGAGCAGCCACGATCATAAGAGCCAAGAAATAGGATGGAAAAGGTAGAAGTAACGTTTTTTGCTGTGATATTTTATATATTTGGCCTTCTTCAAGTAAATGTTGGATCATTTAAAATTGCATTAAATGTTATCGTCAAAAATTTGTGGGACACCCTGTACTGCACGTGTCAGTTTTTCTGGGACAAGTTACAAGCTTCGAGAAGTTTCCAAGGGCAAGAAAACAAGCGTCAAATTAAACATTTAAATTTGATTCGTTTAAATTAATCGAAAGGTATCTCCTGTGAAGTCATTGGTCATTAATTTTGCTGTGCCATTTCCGGTTGCACCGTTCAGTGCGGGGTACGTTCGGGAAGCGTGTAGCAGGGTGTCTTAATTCTATCTCTGGCATCATGTAGAGCGGACATGCTGTCCGGGAGCTCTGCCTCTCTTGGGGTAAGCAAATCTTAAATTTCCTAATGTAACTTTATTTTATTTTATTTTATTTTATTTCACGTTTTAATTTGTCACAAGAGTTTGCCCGTCGATCTTTCTATTAGAGCGCACTTGTAATTTATGAGGGTGTAAAGACGTCTTACATCCGTCTTTGCGTTGGCACAAGGCAAGCATTTTCTAATAGTTCGTAATTTAATTTTTTTTATTAAGCTTGACCTCAGTAATTCTCATTCATTTTAAAATGTTTCCTATTACCTGCATTTTTATATTTATTTTTTGGTGAAGTGGGTCGCTTCAAAATTTCAATTTGTACTTTTCTTTAATGCAACTTCATTTCATCACTCTTTTTGTGTTTATGCTACCAGTAGTGTTCCTTATTTCCTTTTAATGTTTTTATAATAAATAAGAGGCAAGTTAACTATAAGTAGGTATTAACTAAATTATTCTTCGGTCGAAATTTTGGCTACAAAAGTCCTTCGATCCACAACCTCGTAGGGTTCCTTCCACTGTCCGTATCCTGCCGTTAATTTCCGTGTATTATTACCTCGTTTATTTTTGATTTTATGATGTGGTTTTACCGATTCTAGTTTTCATTTAATGTTCCAAATGTTGATCTTTCTTCATTAATGGTTTTATTAAGCCCCCAGTAGGCGCTAGAAGTTTAAAAAGAACAACACCAGGCAGTTTTGCAGAACCTTCAAAGAGGAGCTACCGGGATATCAACCACCAAGTTTTTGCTTCAAACGAACGGATGGAAGTGTGGTTACTAACAGTAAGGAGAACTGCCAGCTCTTGGCAGACTTTCTTAAAGCCCTGCTAAACTAAGAAGAACTTCTGGAAAGACTAGATGCCCTGAAACAAATTCATGACAACCCAGATTCTAAACCACCAAGCCTTGACGAGATCAAGTAGATAGGCAAGGAGCTCAAAGATAGAAGAGCACCGGGTGAAGATGGCATTATGGCAGAAATTTTGAAGGTCGGAGGAAAAATCGCTGCAGAAAGAATCCACCGTCTTACTGAAGACATATGGAAAACTGAAAAGATCCCGAATGACTGGAAATATGCGTTCATACACCCGCTCCATAAGAAGGTAACCGAACAGACCCGCACAACTAAAAGGCCCTGCTGAACGGAGTTGAAGATCAAGCTGATCACCTCATTGGATAATACCAAGCTGGTTTGCGAAAGGGGAGGTCGTGCGCGGAACAGATATTTAGCCTTGGAAGCATTCTCAGAACATGAGCGATAAGGAGCCAGAACATCATGGTCGTCTTCGTTGACTTCAAAGGAGCATCCGACTCGATTGATAGACAAACCTTATTTAGTGTCTTAGAAGAGTTTGGAATCGACAATAAAACGAGAGAAATAATAAAATTAACACCGACAGACACCATTTGGAAAGTAAAGTTCTTACAAGAAATCTCCACTCCGTTTGAAATAACGACAGGGGTCAGACAAGGAGGCGGATTATCCCCGATCCTCTTCAACATCGTACTGGAGAAAATTATGAAAACTGAGAAGGAGCTCTGAAATGGGAATAAATTAGTGGAATACACTTGGGAAAAAAAGACAGAACCTAGTATGTGTTAAGCTTTTGCCGATGACTTTGCCGTCTTAGCCAAAAACCGAGAAGACGCTCGAAGGATGCTGGAGAGCCTGCATGAAATTGCCGAAAAAGTGGGTCATAAAGTCTCATAATGAAAAGACGGAATGTATGAAGTACGAGCACCAAAGTAAGAGGTACATGGATGTATAACATCGGAGGATAAAAAGGACGGAAAAGTTCTGACACCTGAGCGAATGGATCCAACCCAATGGAGTGGATAAAGACAAGGTAAGAGCCAGGAAATTAGGTCAGACCTACAAGCTACAGAAGAGATATAACAAATGGGCAATATGCTACAAAGTCAAAATCCGACATTATAATTCAGTACAGTAATAAAACAGGAAGGATTGCACGCTTCAGAGTGCCGTACCTTAAATTTTTAAAAAGCGGAGGCGCAAGAACTCGAGAAGAGGGAAAGGAAGATTCTGAGGAAAATTCTGGGACGGCAGAAGACTACTGAAGGGACTTGGAAGAAAAGGTTAAATGAGGAGCTCGATAGGTACACTGAAAAGATCACGGACACAATTCGGAAAATATAGCTGAAATTCTACGGACACCTGGTAAGAATGGATGACAAACGACTGACCAAGAAGATCTTCAGATACATTGTGGGGTCCAAGTTGGTAGAAGGGCAAACAGCAAAAAAAAAAAAAAAAAAAAAAAATCGTTTGAAGAGAAACCAGTAAAAGAGAGAACCAAACGGATCATTTCCGAAGAAGAAAGAAAGATGGGAAGTGAAAGAATGAAGAGGTTCTGGAAAGAGAGAAGAAGAAAGGCCAAGAAGCCGCAAGTTCTAGACGGTAGAAACCCATATGGTTTCTGTTCGACACTACTTGAAAGTGCTGAGATACGTCAGCCTCGTGTCGACAGGTTTACTGGTGTATAAAAGAACTCGTGCGGGGCAAAATTCTGGCACTTCACTATCTCCGAAAGTCACAAAAGTCTCTATCTCGCGGCTATCACCAACAAGTCCAGCTCGTCTCGTGAACAAAGAACAACGCTTGCTCCCGGCGCGCCTGGCATCCGACCTTAAGAAGCGACGGCGGTATTGATCGTGATGCACGGGCGACACGACGTGGCTGCGATGTGGGGTAACAAGAACATGCAACTGCACCACCTCGGGATGAAGACACGAGATAACAAGAAGTACTTACATTGACAGAAAGAAGTCAAGTAAAAGTCAGGGTGTGCCAACATAACTTAATCGGGGAACGAAATTTCTCCGGGCCATGGAGTGCCCCACTGTACTGCTCCAGGGTAATGTTGAAAGTGAAATTTCTCTACTGTAAGAAGAGTCCTGAGAAGGAAATGCTCACTTTAATACTTCCCTTTGGATAATATATAAACAAGTCAGAGTACAACGGTACCTGCACCTGAGTATAAGTTCCCTGCAGCTGTACGTTCCACACGAATAAGTGCACCTTAATCTCGAGAAGAGTGACCTACCACAATCCCACCTGGAGTGCAACGTGACCTTGATCGCTGTCCTCATACAAACAACCCGAACTGAACCTCATCGAATTCGTTTAATAAAGAGTAACCCTCAAGTTCATTCCGTTCATTAGCTCTGCCATACCTCACTGTTTATACTCTGAGATAAAGCAAACACTAGCCTCCACTCTGAAGGGTTTTGAGCTTGTGTACATTCTACCTGGCGGAAATCCCTAACTTCCTTTGCTGGAAGTAAGCAAAACGTCAAAGATGGTTCCCTTGTCTCAATCGCAGTTGTAGGTTTCTGTGAATTTGTGATTTTAATACTTCAAATATACAACTTTAGTACATCATTTGGCAACATGTACTGATATTTAATGCAATCTATCCATATCTTTCTACCAGAAACATAGCTTCTAAATATTTTAAAGTTTTTGTTTGTGCAACTGGCAAAGGCACTGAAATAAGAACTCCTTCTCGCTTAGTTTTCCAGCTTCATCAACGACGTTTTAAACGAGGCAACTTTCGAGAAAGGACAGTCTAGGTATGTGGTATTTTACTGAATGATTCAACATTTCCATTTTCTCACGCGAAATAAATTGATCGCTTATTTCTTCGTTGATTGAGCATTTCTAGTCCACTTCCTCCTTTTTTTTCCGAGTGGCTTTACGTCACACTGACACAGATGGGGTAGGAAAGGCCTAGGAGTTGAAAGGAAGCGGCCGTGGCATGAATTAAGGTACAGCCCCAGCATTTGCCTGGTGTAAAAATGGGAAAGCATGGAAAACCATCCTCAGGGCTGCCGACAGTGGGATTCGAACACACGATCTCTCGGACTTCCTCCTTTACAATACTCTCTAATCTTAGATATTTCCCATTTCTGCAGGACGGAATTCTGGAATCTCTCTCAGTATTAATGTAAATAAATAACGCAGCAATTTTACAGAATTGTGCAAGTTGTTTTTGCATTCACACTCACATGATTTAACGTTTCTACTGCAATTAATCTCTAGAAATATTAATCTAGTGTAAATTAACTGTAAAAGAAAGTCAAGGAAAAGTCAGTAGCAAACTAAATAGCCTTCAGAGAATGCCATGTATAGCCATAACTGGGGCAATGAAGGCTACGTCGACAGAAGCCTTGAATACCCTACTAGGTCTCCCTCCATTAAGTAACTTTATAGAGGGACAGGCTAGAATGAGCTCATGTCGATTGGAGCAAAATAGATGCTGGAAGGCTCAAAGGCCCAATCTTGGACACTGTAAAATTAACGGAGTAATAACAGGGGGAAGTTTTACACATGCCAGCTGATCATATGATTCCAAAGTATATCTTTGAGAAACCATTTGAGACCCAGACAACAAAAAAGAAGACTGGGACATTAACGGATGGAAAACTGGTAGGGAAGATATTGTGTGGTGGACAGATGGCTCAAGGACTGAGAAGGAAACAGGAGGAGGGATCAACGGGGAAAGACCCGAGAGATCAATCCAAATGAGTCCAGGCAGACACAGTACAGTTTTCCAAGCTGAAGTGATAGTCATCATTACATGCCTTGAGGAAAGCCTGAAAATGAACTACAGAGATGAGAACATTTTCGTCTTTACAGATAGCCAAGCAGCCATTCGGGCACTTTAAGCTGTCCGGGTTACAACCAAAATCGTTTGGTATTGTCATACACTTCTCCTAAATCTCTCAAAGTACAATGTTGTTAAAATAATATGGGTACCTGGGCATGCAGGCATATAAGGTAATGAAAAACAGATAAACTGGCAAGAAAAGGGTCAGAAACACCTTTTGTGGGCCAAAAACCAGTATGTGGGGTCTCTTGTAGTCAAGTCCGAATTTACATTAGGTAAATGGGTGCAAAAGAAACAAGTGGAAAACTGGAAAAATGCTCCAGGATGCAGGCTTGCGAAAGAACGAATAAAGAGCCCAGAATCTCCACTCTGGGATTACCTGGTGAAGAGAGAAGAAACATCGGAGAAGACCCAATAAGGAGGACCTGCAACTTTGTGAAGGGAACAGGTATAACTAGGTGGGGATGAAGGAAAACACATGGGCCCGGTTTCTTCAATTCTGTGTTAAACTTTACTTAACAAGTTTTAACTAACAATTGTTATTCATTTAACACTTCGGTGAAAATTACCCTGTTTCACCATCGCCTTCTACTATGACTGCGCTAATACGCCTTCCCAATACAGCAAAATGAGCGATATGGGCCTAGTTCCGATTTCTACCACCGAGCGCTGCTTCGCTGGCATTAAAACACGATTGTTCATTACAGTACACGTTAAGCGTTTAGTATATTTCTGTTCAAATATGTAGTCAATCACTCAATCACACCTTACACCTTAATAAAGAAATTAAGTGAAGAACGTATCCCTCCGCAGCGGAAAAACTGTACAAAATAATGTTACCGGTAGGTAGTAAATACTCTAGAAATAAATATATTCACACAGTGTTTCGCGTTCTCGCGTTCAAATCTGTCCAATATATCTGTTTTTATGTGGCTATGTTGTTTAAGAATACAGGAATAGCACAATCGCAAATAACTTCACTCAATAACCATGAATGTCCGCTTTCAGGACAACTGAAGTCAGGAACAGGCACTAAATACGGTAGTGACTCATAGATGCAACAGGATTTTTATGCACAAATGGTTGTGCTTTCAATACAAAATCATGAATAAATTTCAAAATACACAGTGGCAAATCAGATGGGTACTGCAGCCTGCTGTTTTAATCTCCTTTATAAATCAAGTCCATTAGCAATGTTGAACATCTTGGTCTTGTCAAAAGAATCAAGCATCTTGTCCGGCTGCAATGTTGCTACATTTGTGCTACTGACACGTATGTCGAATCAATTTGTTATCGATAACTTGTATTTGACAGTGATACCTGCATAAAAAATCGTGCATATCTGTATAGGAATGGTCTTTTAAATATGATAGGGCTGTTATTACTTCAGTAGCGAAAATATCTTTCGCGCGCAGCTCATTCATTTTCTTAAACTTCGACGGCTCGATGTTTTTGCATGTAAGAAAACTGAACCGGTTTCACAGTTTTATTTGATTGGATCTGATACAGTTTCTTGATAAAATCACCATTTATATCCTGGGCATCATCAAACATAGTTTTTTTTAGTAAAAGCAAAAAGAGGCATTTCACAATTAACAGGATGACAGATCTTCGGTTTAATGTGTTTTGAAGAAGACGTTCTTTTTATCCTGCTAACATTAGTCTTATGATTGTCACTCACAATGCGCAACACGAAAAAACCGCAAGCTTCGACTTCCTTTATTGTTTTGAGTGTTCAAGTATGTAGCTCGGTATCTAAAAGCCTCTTAAAGAAGAAAAATGCTGCTGTAACCTTTATATTGTAGCCACAGCAGAAATTATAAAACAGGAAAGGTTATTGACTAGGGTAATTCGATTTCTACTTTCGCCTGCATGACAGTCATCTTGAGTAGTTTTTATTCGCTCAACATGGAATGGCGTCTTTCTGTTGAAAGAAGGTGTCGAGTTTCTTGTCATATAACATATGCTGTTCGATGGACTACCAACAATTACAATCTCTCTGCTTCATTTAGGCACTGACTTTCTGCTAAGAGGCGCTCCTTTACTAAGTGTGTTATTCCAGTCTTGCAGTTTATATCTCCTACGTAGCGTGAAAGTGTGGATTTATTCGGTGTAGCAAAAATATCGTTTCGATGATCTTGAATTGAAATTCGGCGAGGAAGTCTTTTTTGAAGTATCATTTAGCCATGTTGTTACTCGTTGGAAGTAAATTCATGAAACGAAATCCCACTTGCCGATCTGCTTTTCATCTTACATTAAGGCACACAGTAGTAAACAATATTATCTACATAAACATTAAAACGGTTCACGACCAACAGAACAAGCCAAATAAGGTAAACACAGGCTAAAATTACACCAGTACTCTTAGCAATGATCACCGAACGTGTCCCGTCAAGCAGACTAATGCCAGCTTTTCAGCGCTCCAAGCGCCTGAACGGGTAACTATGCCGTGTTCGCTAGTTTGCATGTGTGACTGGGCGAATGAGGAAGCGTATTAGCGCAGTTATAGTAGAGGGCGATGGTTTCACGAACACATTTCCAACATTTGTAACGAAAAAATTGTTAAAGACAAATTAAGACATTTCCGTGGGATTTCTGAACATGTTTTGCAGTGGTTCTTTACGTAAAGCGCTCCTCGTGGTGTGTTGAAATAGTATTTTGTCACACATGGTTGACATTATTATAGGTTAGGTTACCGGAGCCGGCTAAGATGTAAACAAAAGCGTTATTATGATGAAAGCGAGACAAATGTTCTTATAGTTTTAATTTGAACGTATGCGAGTGTGCTTAAAAAAATGAAAGAACGGACTGTTACATCACAAAATTCAATACAGCCTGTTCTTACACGAGTGCAATCTAAGGCTCCTACATCACTGGGAAAATGTGATAATTGATATGTCTTAAATGATTTGCGGGCATTCTTTTTGTTACCGTGTTTCTGTGGATCACAGAAAGGTAAAAGAAGGCGCGGGCTTGAATGCGTCTATCTACGATATCAAAATTCATATAAAGCTTTAAAATAAAGGTTATATTTCTCTTCAAAACTCAAAACTTAACATAGTCTTCACTTAGTGATGGTAAACCAATGTATCAGATACAATGATAATTTAGATGACAGAATAGAAAACCCCAGAATATGGAATTTAAGACATTTGGGCTTCAAGACCCTAATTTACAATTACAGTGCCGCCAATGTAGGCTTTACATAGATAAGGAGGGAAATCTCCCAAGACAGAGCACCTTGCTCCAACCGATACACATTTACAGCCTTCCAGAGGCACTCCTCAATATTACAGTAAAATTAGCACTCACAGAAAAGAGCTTATATGCTCTCCAACTTTAACCAAGGAGACTGCGCTCCCAATTTCTTACAGCCTACTCAAGGCAACATTACACAAAATCTTACAATTTCTGGCCTCTCTAGGCCCAACCTACAATTTACCATTTTTACACAGGGGTATCTATTACCCAAACTACTGGGCCGTCGTGGAAAGAACAGGTTAAATTACTGGCCCGAACACAAAGTGAATGGAGGCGTACACTTGCGCTCCTAGAAAATTAAATATAAAACCTTAATTGGGCTCGCGGCCCGATGATGCAGGGGCTAATCCCAAGCTACTGAGGTGACTAGAATGAAGGTTAATTTGATGCTTTACAGAAAAGAGAAAGAGTTACAAAATCGTAGTCACCTCAAGATAAATTGAAGGGGAACTCGAGAGGGTAACGCACTCTCTATCCCCGATTTACAATTTAAGTCTTTATGAAATTTTACATTAGCCGAAAGATGGTTTACATTTTCGAAAACAGGTGGTTACATAGTTAGAAATGAGAAATTTCCCCTCGTGTAAGTCTGCGGAGGTAGCTACAGAGATATAAAGCTGGTGGCCATTACTTGGGCTGGTGAACTGCCTGGCGAAGAATGAGGCGCCTCGCCTCCTGTCTTAACACACACACTCAGTAAGACGACGATCAATAAGACAAGATAGCTTGAAGAAATCCGCAGCTTATATACCTGGGCGGATGGTTCGAAAGGGTTCTGGACAAAAACCGGACATACCCTCTCATTTTTATTGGCAAATTCAAAAGGTACAAGAAGTCTATTATTGGCTGAAAAATAATTACAGAAAATTCCTGATTGGCCAGATTCAAAAGCTGGCGGAATGAGAAAGAAGTGTCGCAAACCTTGAAATAACAAAATAAATGAAAGTTAATTTAGTTGAGAAAACATAACACAGAACTTCATTAAATCAGTAGTTCTTGCACCGTGCACTACAATGCATGACCACAGTTTTCGTATGGAGAAAAATTCAAATTTCTTGAAGTTAACAAACACAAAACAAATAAATCCAGTCAGTTTAGGCAACTTAAAAATAACACATTACTCAATAATTCAATGGTGACATCTTCTGGTCAATGTGCCAACTTCATGCAGTAGCTGTTTCACGTTTAGTATGAGACATAGCGTTCCTTAAGGCGCTTGTTTTAAATGTGCGGAGTTGAGGTGTACCACCCGGTACACTTTTATTGCGGGGAAAATAATGAAAAATGCCTTGTTAATGTTAATGCTGCAATGGCAGCGGGAATTCTTTACATAATTCTACACACTCGTCTCACACTCGTGAACATTACATGAAAAGTCTCAAGCACACCCGTTCTTAACAAGGAAAGGCCAGACCCTGCGGTCAACCGATTTCAACGAGCTTCAGTGTACTTGTGGGAGGTGGGGGGGGGGGGGGCACTTAAGAATAACTTGTGTATAAGGGTTTGGGTCAATACGCTTTCGTTTTCGATAAAAATGAGGTCAAATATCATGACACAGGTTTCACTTTGGAGATAGTGGAGGTGGTAGAACACGAAAAGGTGAACAAATTTCACTTAAACATCTCAGGTCCGCAACGTAACAATTTCTGAAAAATTGATGAATCCTCGATTCCAGTGCACCGCATATATATATTTGTGAGTTACATCACAGTCAAACGGAGTGGTCATCTAGTGGTCAGCGTACTTTTCTGCGAACCTCGTAGACGTGAGTTCGAGTCTCGTCGCAGCTATAATTATTGTACAAAATAAATCAATATATGAGGGAATGTTGAGATATAAATGGGAACAAAAATATTACGCAAATTTCAGTACACTTTATTTTCTACCTGAAATTAATATAGGCCTAAACGTTCTCAGTTACTGCAGGATCTCTCTCTCTCTTTCTGTATATATATATCTTCTTCTTCTTCTTTATCTGTTTACCCTCCAGGATTGGTTTTTCCCTCGGACTCTACCGCCTTAAGGGCAGTGTCCTGGAGCTTCAGACTCTGGGTCGGGGGATACAACTGAAGAGGATGACCAGTACCTCACCCAGGCGGCCTCAGCTGCTATGCTGAACAGGGGCCTTGCGGGGGATGGGAATATGGGAAGGGATAGACAAGGAAGAGGGAAGGAAGCGGCCGTGGCCTTAAGTTAGGTACCATCCCGGCATTTTCCTGGAAGAGAAGTGGGAAACTACGGAAAACCACTTCCAGGATGGCTGAGGTGGGAATCGAAACCACCTCTGCTCAGCTGATCTCCCGAGGCTGAGTGGACCACGTTCCAGCCCCCGTACCACTTTTCAAATTTCGTGGCAGAGCATGGGAATCGAACCCGGGCCTCTGGGGTTGTTAGCTAATCACACTAACCACTAGACCACTGAGGCAGGCCTCTGTATAAATAATTATATTAATTTCAGGTAGAAAATAAAGTTCACTGCAGTTTGCCTAATATTTTTATTCTCATTTTTATCTTCACGTTCCCTCAAATAATAATATAATCTGTACTAAAACGTTAACTACAGCGGGACTCGGAACTCAAATCGTCGCGGTTCGTAGACACCGCTCCGCTTGACTGTGATATAACTCCAAGAATATATGCGTTACATTGGAATCAGGGGATTCGTCAATTTTTCTGAAATTATTTGTTTGCGGACCTGACATGTTTAAGTAAAATGTGTTCTCGCTTTTAGTGTTCTATCACTCCCACTTGGTCCGAAGCGCATCCTGCCTCATGAAATTTGTCCTCAATTTTTTCGAAAACGAAAGCGTATTCACCCAAACCCTTATACACGAGTTACTGTTGAGTGTCCTCCAACAGGCACATTAAGCTCGTTGAAATCTATTGGACACAGGGTCTGACCTCTCCTTGCAAAAACTATAAACAACTGATAAGTTTCAATCTGTTGGAAACTCTAACCTATTTTCAATTTCTTCTAGTACCTTGTTCATTAAGGCTTTGGTAATTAGATATCTTTGTATAAATCTTTCTTCTGACAACTCTAAAAAGTCGTCCTTTACCTTCTTCAGTTTATAAATAGTCTTCACACATCAGTAAAGCTTAGGCTACGTCTTCTACGTACCTCCATTTTGAAATTTTAACAGCTGTTAAGAGGTGTAACACAGGGCTGCTGCCATGTTAATTTAACACAAGTATTAACAATTTATTAGAGTTAATCATTCTTGACTAGACGACCATTTTGTTAAATTATGTGTTATGTCACCTTAACAGCAGTGTTAACACTTAACATTCGTTGAAGAAACTGGGCCATGGTAGCAAAAGATCTTCGAGGTCGACGCTAAAAGGAACTTTTTAAAGAGACCCCAAGAATAAAGAAAGAAGAAGAAAGAAGAGGAGAAGAACTGTAAAAAAAATTAAAACTGCAACTGATATCAATATGATGCACGCCATTAAACAGGTATCTTCAACCTTGATAGCAAAAGGTGGCTGACGAACGTTTGTTTCTCTCAAATACTCAGGAGAATACGATGCTACTTCCCGCCAATAATCAGACAGGCTGTTATGCTCCGTACGGTTTTACTTCTAAACTAGCGAATGTACCCGTGCTTCGCTACGGTATTCTACATTATATTCGAATATCGAAGTAAATAGTGTGCATGCAGTAAATAAGATTGTTTTAAAATTGCATGTCTCTTAGCGTTATCCGAGAAAGAGCATGGGGAGGTCCCCGTACGTTGTTTCCAATGTAAAGTGTTTGTTATGAATTTGTGATATAACGGCAGGCTCACTTGCCTACTGGCATTCACAATCGAGTTGGGAAGTTTACATTACAATTGCAGGCCCCATTGCCTACTATGCGGACAGAATCGATTTGGGGAGTTTTCGTTAAAATGGCAGCCCCCTTTCCTACTTCCAGACAGATTACAGTTTTTATTATAATGGCAGGCAATTACCCTACTATCACTCGAAATTGAGTTGTGCAGTTATCATTATAATGCCAGGCCCATTTTCCTACTTCCAGCCAGCTTACTGCCAGTCACACCAATTTGGTGAGCTTCCATCAAAATAGCAGGCCACTATGCCTAATGCCAGTCACATTTTAGATGAGGACATTTCTTTATAATGGCGCGCACCCTTGCCTACTGCCAAACGCAATCGGGTAGGGGAGTTTTAAACAAAACTGCATGCTCACTTGCCTTCTGCAAGTCAAATCGAGAAGTGAACTATTCATTACAATTGTAGACCTTCCTTACTAATGACAGTTACACAGGAGTTGGAGAAGGAACCCTTTCATACTGCCAGTCAAAGTCGGTGTGGGGAGTACTGATTACAATAGCAGACCCACCCTTTCTCGATCACTACAAATCGACATCAGTGAATATATATAGATCGACATACGAAAGTATATGCGTGTTTACAATATTGAAGACCTTCATTTACATATTAACTGCTACTAAACGTACGTCATATCGACAAAGGATTATACCATAAGACACGCCGGATTTAGTGGCCTAAATGGCTGGTCCTATGATATGTCATCTATTCTTTGGTCAGTTTGAGTTAGAAACGTGGAACAGGGTAACGTTCTTGTAAGATTATCTCACATTACATTACTTTTCGGATAATTATGTGACAGCTACATACATAGCATTTGGCTCATATATGGCTACTGGGTGGGCCAATTTTCGTGAAGAGTTTGATGATTCTGTATTTCATATAAGTAATCGAAGGTATGAATTATGCAAGTGAAAATTCAAAATTGACTTAACATCCATTAATAGAGAAAAATCAAACGTAAAAGGGATACAGATACGGCAAAAAGTCATAAGACCCAGGTTGTAGATCATTCCAAATTGAACGGAGATTGTGCAATCTGTTATGTGATAGGAATTTCCAAAGGTCTGCACCATCATTAAAATTGCCTGCATATTTCGATATTCTTCGGGGATAAAAGGTGAAAAATTTAATGATCTTGGATGTTTTCCGTTCGTTACAGGCTAAAACGTATAATTTTGTCAAATTTCAATTATCTTCTTTTTCTTCTGGCAGATTATGCCGAAATCTGGATTTTGGGCGAGGCGGGTAAAAATTAGGACTTTCAGGAAACTAAACCAAAAATTATGCAGATGTCATTATTTCGCCTTAAACGGAAAGCTGTACGAAAATTTCGCCAAAATAGTCAGTGTAGAGGCACACAGTCGTTACGATTTGATTTATATAGATAAGGAATCTGCTCCATGTAAAACACCTTTTTGGCTATGTCCGCTGGACTTAACCTGCAAAACTGACCATTCATGATATCTCCCTTATTAATCCTCCTGACGAAAAAATGCACATTAAAAAAGGTTTAGAGGTGGAATTCCATCACGTTTGGTCGATTTCCAGTCAGGTTGGTCTTGTTCTGTATATATTGTGGAAGAGTAAAATCACCATTTCGGTTCCCTATAAACCGCCAGTCCATTCCGGAACATGAAATGTTATTTACGTTTAAAACCTACCTTTGGACAGGTGGATGCTAAATATGAATTTTGGTTCGAATGTCTTCAGTAGTTTTCAAGTTGTAAGGAATACGCTTTACACGCACCCGCTCGTGAGTTAAGTCCGATGGGACTTGTACAAAAAAACGGTCCGTTAATGATATCTCCCTTATTAATCCTCGTATCGAAATGATGCACATGAGAAAAAAAGGTTTAGAAATTAATTTCTACCAAGGCAGGTAGATTTAAATTAACGTTGGTTGTGTATATTTTGTGGAAGTGCAAAATCACTGTTTCGGTTTCGTATAAACCCCCACTCAGTTCAGGGATTTAGAAACAATATTTGCCCTAAAACCTATCAAGGACAGGTGTATTCTAAATATGAGTATTGGTGGAAATACATCCAGTAGTTTGTAGCACTCGCGTACATACGGCGTAATTAAGGAAGAAAATAATACAGTTAAGAGAGTTGAAAGTAATAGAAAATGGATTATAACTGAGAGCAGCCGGATAACGACAAATATGTAAATGCCAAGTTAATGTATTGGAAAATCAAATGCCCCTCAATAAATTATGCTAGTGTGAGTTATGGATATAATAAAGCGGTAACAGAGGAGAAATTTAGGTCCATTGATTCCTAGGTAAACAAATAATAAGAAGATGACTAATGGTGTTATTACTTAATCTATTCGGAGGCAGTTGTAACATCCAACGATATTCCGCCAATATCCCGCAGATAGGCCGATTGACGCCTCTCTTGCCTTCTACCCAAGGAACAACCACGAATTTAAAAGCATGACGAGGAAAATGGCAATACGTTACTTCCCTGCTGGCATGCAGTCAGAGACGTTGCCATGGTAACCTGTAGGTTCGTTGTCGGTCTGTCGGTCACTCAATGCAGAGCATGGTACCAGCAGAAAATTGTAAATTTCTCCGTCATGTGAAGAGTAAGGTAAATTATGAACATAACGAAAGTTGTTTATAATGAAGAGACGTTTCACGTACGGTAAACGAAGCTTACAGAAAATCAATAGTATAAGAGAAAATGGAGGAAAACCAGGCTATAAAGATTTTAAAATGATATGCATATTGAAACCTTCCCCGGGATGCGTATACTCTAAATATGAAGTTTAGTTGAGATCTATCGACCCGTTTCGACGCGATGGTGGAAAAACCATTCTGGTTTTCCTATAAACCCCCGTCTATTCAAAGATTTTAAAATGATATGCATATCGAAACCTTCACCGGGATGAGTATAGTCTAAATATGAAATTTGGTTGAGATCTATCCAGCTGTTTCCACGTGATGGTTGAAAAACCATTCTGGTTTTCCTATAAACACCCCGTGTATTCAAAGTTTCTAAAATGACATGCATATCGAAACCTTCCGCGGGAGGAGTATACTCTAAATATGAAGTTTGGTTGAGATCTATCCAGCCGTTTCGACGTGATGGTGGAAAAACCATTCTGGTTTTCCTATAAACCCCCCGTGTATTCATAGATTTTAAAATGATATGCATATCGAAACCTTCCCCGGGAGGAGTATACTCTAAATATGAAGTTTAGTTGAGATCTATCGAGCCGTTTCGACGTGATGGTGGAAAAACCATTCTGGTTTTCCTATAAACCCCCATCTATTCAAAGATTTTAAAATGATATGCATATTGAAACCTTCCCAGGGTTGAGTATACTCTAAACATGAAATTTGGTTGAGATCTATCCAGCCGTATCGACGTGATGGTGGAAAAACCATTCTCGTTTTCCTATAAACCCCCCGTGTATTCAAAGATTTTAAAATGATATGCATATCGAAACCTTCCCCGGGAGGAGTATACTCTAAATATGAAGTTTAGTTGAGATCTATCGAGCCGTTTCGACGTGATGGTGGAAAAACCATTCTGGTTTTCCTATAAACCCCCATCTATTCAAAGATTTTAAAATGATATGCATATTGAAACCTTCCCAGGGTTGAGTATACTCTAAATATGAAATTTGGTTGAGATCTATCCAGCCGTTTCGACGTGATGGTGGAAAAACCATTCTCGTTTTCCTATAAACCCCCCGTGTATTCAAAGATTTTAAAATGATATGCATATCGAAACCTTCCCCGGGATGAGTGTACTCTAAATATGAAATTTGGTTGAGATCTATCCAGCCGTTTCGACGTGATGGTGGGAAAGCCATTGTGGTTTTCCTATAAACCCCCCGTGTATTCAAAGATTTTGAAATGATGTGCATATCGAAACCTTCCCCGGGAGGAGTATACTCTAAATATGAAGTTTAGTTGAGATCTATCGACCCGTTTCGACGTGATGGTGGAAAAACCATTCCGGTTTTCGTATAAACACCCGTCTATTCAACGATTTTAAAATGATATGCATATCGAAACCTTCCCCGGGATGAGTATACTCTAAATATGAAATTTGGTTGAGATCTATCCAGCCGTTTTGACGTGATGGTCGAAAAACCATTCTGGTTTTCCTATAAACCCCCGTGTATTCAAAGATTTTAAAATGATATGCATATCGAAACCTTCCCCGGGATGAGTATACTCTAAATATGAAATTTGATTGAGATCTATCCAGCCGTTTCGACGTGATGGTGGAAAAACCATTCTGGTTTTCCTATAAACCCCCCGTGTATTCAATGATTTTAAAATGATATGCATATCGAAATCTTCCCCGGAAGGAGTATACTCTAAATATGAAGTTTGGTTGAGATCTATCGAGCCGTTTCGACGTGATGGTGGAAAAACCATTCTGGTTTTCCCATAAACCCCCGTCTATTTAAGGATTTTAAAATGATATGCATATCGAAACCTTCCACGGGATGAGTATACTCTAAATATGAAATTTGGTTGAGATCTTTCCAGCCGTTTCGAAGTGATGGTGGAAAAACCATTCTGGTTTTCCTATAAACCCCCCGTGTATTCAAAGATTTTAAAATGATATGCATATCGAAACCTTCCCCGGGAGGAGTATACTCTAAATATGAAGTTTGGTTGAGATCTATCCAGCCGTTTCGACGTGATGGTGGAAAAACCATTCTGGTTTTCCTATAAACCCCCCGTGTATTCAAAGATTTTAAAATGATATGCATATCGAAACCTTCCCCGGGATGAGTATACTCTAAATATGAAATTTGGTTGAGATCTATCCAGCCGTTTCGACGTGATGGTGGAAGAACCATTCTGGTTTTCCTGTAAACCCCCCGTGTATTCAAAGATTTTAAAATGATATGCATATCGAAACCTTCCCCGGGAGGAGTAGACTCTAAATATGAAGTTTGGTTGAGATCTATCCAGCCGTTTCGACGTGATGGTGGAAAAACCATTCTGGTTTTCCTATAAACCCCCGTGTATTCAAAGATTTTAAAATGATATGCATATCGAAACCTTCCACGGGATGAGTATACTCTAAATATGAAATTTGGTTGAGATCTTTCCAGCCGTTTCGAAGTGATGGATTGAAAAACCATTCTGGTTTTCCTATAAACCCCCCGTGTATTCAAATATTTTAAAATGATATGCATATCGAAACCTTCCCCGGGAGGAGTATACTCTAAATATGAAGTTTGGTTGAGATCTATCCAGCCGTTTCGACGTGATGGTGGAAAAACCATTCTGGTTTTCCTATAAACCCCCCGTGTATTCAAAGATTTTAAAATGATATGCATATCGAAACCTTCCCCGGGATGAGTATACTCTAAATATGAAATTTGGTTGAGATCTATCCAGCCGTTTCGACGTGATGGTGGAAGAACCATTCTGGTTTTCCTGTAAACCCCCCGTGTATTCAAAGATTTTAAAATGATATGCATATCGAAACCTTCCCCGGGAGGAGTAGAGTCTAAATATGAAGTTTGGTTGAGATCTATCCAGCCGTTTCGACGTGATGGTGGAAAAACCATTCTCGTTTTCCTATAAACCCCCCGTGTATTCAAAGATTTTAAAATGATATGCATATCGAAATCTTCCCCGGAAGGAGTATACTCTAAATATGAAGTTTGGTTGAGATCTATCGAGCCGTTTCGACGTGATGGTGGAAAAACCATTCTGGTTTTCCCATGAACCCCCGTCTATTTAAGGATTTTAAAATGATATGCATATCGAAACCTTCCACGGGATGAGTATACTCTAAATATGAAATTTGGTTGAGATCTTTCCAGCCGTTTCGAAGTGATGGTGGAAAAACCATTCTGGTTTTCCCCTAAACCCCCCGTGTATTCAAAGATTTTAAAATGATATATATAACGAAACCTTCCCCGGGAGGAGTATACTCTAAATATGAAGTTTGGTTGAGATCTATCCAGCCGTTTCGACGTGATGGTGGAAAAACCATTCTGGTTTTCCTATAAACCCCCCGTGTATTCAAAGATTTTAAAATGATATGCATATCGAAACCTTCCCCGGGAGGAGTATACTCTAAATATGAAGTTTGGTTGAGATCTATCCAGCCGTTTCGACGTGATGGTGGAAAAACCATTCTGGTTTTCCTATAAACCCCCCGTGTATTCAAAGATTTTAAAATGATATGCATATCGAAACCTTCCCCGGGAGGAGTATACTCTAAATATGAAGTTTGGTTGAGATCTATCCAGCCGTTTCGACGTGATGGTGGAAAAACCATTCTGGTTTTTTATAAACCCCCCGTGTATTCAAAGATTTTAAAATGATATGCATATCGAAACCTTCCCCGGGATGAGTGTACTCTAAATATGAAATTTGGTTGAGATCTATCCAGCCGTTTCGACGTGATGGTGGAAAAACCATTCTGGTTTTCCCCTAAACCCCCCGTGTATTCAAAGATTTTAAAATGATGTGCATATCGAAACCTTCCCCGGGAGGAGTATACTCTAAATATGAAGTTTAGTTGAGATCTATCGACCCGTTTCGACGTGATGGTGGAAAAACCATTCTGGTTTTCGTATAAACACCCGTCTATTCAAAGATTTTAAAATGATATGCATATCGAAACCTTCCCCGGGATGAGTATACTCTAAATATGAAATTTGGTTGAGATCTATCCAGCCGTTTTGACGTGATGGTGGAAAAATCATTCTGGTTTTCCTATAAACCCCCCGTGTATTCAAAGACTTTAAAATGATATGCATATCGAAACCTTCCCCGGGATGAGTATACTCTAAATATGAAATTTGATTGAGATCTATCCAGCCGTTTCGACGTGATGGTGGAAAAACCATTCTGGTTTTCCTATAAACCCCCCGTGTATTCAAAGATTTTAAAATGATATGCATATCGAAATCTTCCCCGGAAGGAGTATACTCTAAATATGAAGTTTGGTTGAGATCTATCGAGCCGTTTCGACGTGATGGTGGAAAAACCATTCTGGTTTTCCCATGAACCCCCGTCTATTTAAGGATTTTAAAATGATATGCATATCGAAACCTTCCACGGGATGAGTATACTCTAAATATGAAATTTGGTTGAGATCTTTCCAGCCGTTTCGAAGTGATGGTGGAAAAACCATTCTGGTTTTCCCCTAAACCCCCGTGTATTCAAAGATTTTAAAATGATATATATAACGAAACCTTCCCCGGGAGGAGTATACTCTAAATATGAAGTTTGGTTGAGATCTATCCAGCCGTTTCGACGTGATGGTGGAAAAACCATTCTGGTTTTCCTATAAACCCCCCGTGTATTCAAAGATTTTAAAATGATATGCATATCGAAACCTTCCCCGGGAGGAGTATACTCTAAATATGAAGTTTGGTTGAGATCTATCCAGCCGTTTCGACGTGATGGTGGAAAAACCATTCTGGTTTTCCCATGAACCCCCGTCTATTTAAGGATTTTAAAATGATATGCATATCGAAACCTTCCACGGGATGAGTATACTCTAAATATGAAATTTGGTTGAGATCTTTCCAGCCGTTTCGAAGTGATGGTGGAAAAACCATTCTGGTTTTCCCCTAAACCCCCCGTGTATTCAAAGATTTTAAAATGATATATATAACGAAACCTTCCCCGGGAGGAGTATACTCTAAATATGAAGTTTGGTTGAGATCTATCCAGCCGTTTCGACGTGATGGTGGAAAAACCATTCTGGTTTTCCTATAAACCCCCCGTGTATTCAAAGATTTTAAAATGATATGCATATCGAAACCTTCCCCGGGAGGAGTATACTCTAAATATGAAGTTTGGTTGAGATCTATCCAGCCGTTTCGACGTGATGGTGGAAAAACCATTCTGGTTTTCCTATAAACCCCCCGTGTATTCAAAGATTTTAAAATGATATGCATATCGAAACCTTCCCCGGGATGAGTGTACTCTAAATATGAAGTTTGGTTGATCTATCCAGCCGTTTCGACGTGATGGTGGAACAGGCAAACAGACAAACAGACAAACAGAAACAATTTTATTTATATAGATTGACAGTTCGTAACACACGTGAGTATCGCCTTACTTGTGTTGCCAGCGCTCTTAAAACACGCGAGTATTGCCTTACCTGTGTTTCCAGCGCTCTACTGCCGCAAGTACAGCTGATGCAATACGACCGCGACAAACAGCTCACCTATAATGTAATACTGTGCTCAGAAAAGCTCATGAATCACGAATCAAAACGTATTCACAACAACTACACTTACTAACAACATCAGACACTGAAACGGGAATACATTAATAACAGTGAGTGAGGAAATAAGACATCACTCACAGCTAAGGGATGGTGCAGGAAGGAGGTTATGGTCTACATAGGAAACACTCCACTGATCTCAGAGTCACCTTCTTGCCACTTGTCATTCCCAAACTACACTGAGACATACGCTGACAAACCAGGCACACTAGCCAACACATGGAGGTAAATAAAACTACAGCTCCACTGAACTATGAAAACTATTAAAAACTGTAGGCTATTGCACTAACTTACGCTATACTAAACTATAAAATACGCCACAGCAGAGAGATAAAGACTAGAAATAACACAAATCACTGAAGAAAATGCAAAGGTCAAATACCACACACGCCTAGGGAGATAAACCACGTGGTGAATGTACACAACACAGTTGGCAACTATAGGTTTCGAGATCGCACTGAATCGGTATAAATCGATACGAACGTCAGCTTGGGATCTTTTTGCTATTTTGCTTTACGCCGCACCGACACGGATAGGTCTTATGGCGACGATGGGATAGAAAAGGCCTAGGAATGGGAAGGAAGCGACGTGGCCTTAATTAAGGTACAGCCCCAGCATTTGCCTGGTGTGAAAATGGGAAACCACGGAAAACCATCTTCAGGGCTGCCGACAGTAGGATTTGAATCCACTATCTCCCGGATGAGCTTAGGATTAGTTGGATGTCTGTGTTTCCGCACACAAACACCACGTAGAGTCGAAATCGGCGAGTGGCAAGAGAAGAGACAAACCACATTAAAACAAAAATGCTATTGTTGATCAATTTTATTGGTTTTCGATATCGTAGGCCTTCACATTTTGTTATCTTCCGACTCCCTACTTTCATGACTCCTTCTTGTCTTATTCTTCAAGCGATCGTTCCTTTGCAGTTTGTTTTCTCAATTTTCACAATATTCCTTGTCAATACGGGGTGGAGACCACGCGAGACAAACACGCCACCATCGCCAGTTAACAAGACCGAACTATATTTCCATGTCAGCGATGTTCGGCTTTATTTTCTTTATTTAATAACAAGCAAATAATGTCTTTCGTCGCGACTAACCGATTTGTATAGCGCCACAGCACGTAGTGGACATTGTGAGCTTGCATCCGGGAGATAGTAGGTTCGAATCCCACTATCGGCAGCCCTGAAAATGGTTTTCCGTGGTTTCCCATTTTCACACCAGGCAAATGCTGGGGCTGTACCTTAATTAAGGCCACGGCCGCTTCCTTCCAACTCCTAGGCCTTTCCTATCCCATCGTCGCCATAAGACCTATCTGCGTCGGTGCGACGTAAAGCCCCTAGCAAAAAAAAAAAGTAGTGGACATTTTCATTATATAATCACGCCGTACTTATATTCAACGGTAAATGTGTAAATATTGCTCTTTGAAATGAATCAAAATCTCAAAAAACTATTATTACCGCTTTTTGGTAAACTGCCCCCGTAGCCCGCTCCCCCGCCGTGGCAATCGACTCAATCTACATTGCCTCCGACATGCTATTAGTTTCTAAGTTGACAAGAGATAGCAGGGAAGAGTGGGAAGTGATACAAGGAGTATCTGCCGGTTTCCGAGTTAGACTCGCTACCACGGCAAAGTTTGTGTTGGTAAGGTAGTGTTAAGGTGTGGTATTGAAGGCTCAGGGAAAAACCACACAGGCAGAAAAGGGCCTACGTGTAAAACCTGACATCTTTTGATAGCACATGCAAGGACGTGGGCTGGAAAAGTCCAGAGGTTGTGTCAGTTAGGAAAATGTGCCATGCAATCATAACCATTTCCTTGCCATTGTCTGTTATTATGGGGACCAGTATTTCTTGTCACTGGCGGGTCAGCTCGAGTCCACTAGCGTCTGGGCTCTGGGCTACAGGTTCATCCCTTTGCCCAGCAGCCAGTGGTCCCTGGTGCCAAGTCTCCATTTGGAGAGGGGGATTAAGAGCCAAGCCTTACTTGGTGTGTCTTCTTCCGCCTGGCGATGAGCCTCTGTGCGGTGTTGTTGGAACACACTTGTCACTGCAGATCTGCAACTAGTGTATGCTAGGGTTATTAGTAAGAGTATATATATATATATATATATATACACACAGGTGCTTGTTGGAGTGCAGGCTTGCTTGCCGCTCTCATGTCCAGTGTTCTACCTAAATAAAAGTGAAATAACACAAACATATAAATAACTATATTAGTACTGCTTCGTTATAGGGCGCGGGGTGGTGTTCCCCACCCGTGTCTCTTTCGGGGGGGAGGGGAGGAGGTGGATTGATTCGTCCTTGGCCGTCTGGCTGCGTTGCCGTCGTCTTCTCGTGTTGTGTTTCTTATCAATCTTTCCTCGCCTGGTCCCTGGGATAAAGACAGCTTTAATCAAAGGAGCATATTTACATATTTACATAGGTACATGTTGTCTGCAGTGTGTGGGTTTAAGTGTTATCTAGGTGTCAGCTTAGAGAGGGGGCCAGCTATCGGCCCCTTGTCGCCCCAACCCTGTGGCTGAACAGAATGTGTTTCGGTGTGGGGTACTTGGTGTAAAGATCGACGTCGTAGCGTCCGATTCCGCTTACTAGCGGGTTGATCTTATTACCCCATGACTTTGTGTACATTCTTAGCGTTTGTTTACAAATGCGTCAGCCTCGTGTCGGTAGATTTACTGGCACGTAAAAAGAACTCCTGCGGGACAAAATTCCGGCACCTCGGCGTCTCCGAAAACCGTAAAAGAGTAGTTAGTGAGACGTAAAGCAAATAACATTAATTATTATTATTAGTGTTTGTTTACGTAAGTGGCGCCTTATCGAGCTGACTTTCGCAATATCGCGTAGTTGGCGTAGTGGTGTGTCGAAAGGGAGTCTGGCCGCTGCTCGAATGCATTTATTTTGTATTCGTTGTAGCTTATCCAGGTTCGTCTTTGCAGTGAACCCCCACGCTGGGGCTGCATACATGATTATTGGCCTAATTAAGGCCTTATACATGTTTATGGGTACGTTTGTGTTTATACTGGACTTTTTGTTCAGTATAGGGTATAGCTGGCTGAGTCCAATTTGAGCTTTCCTTTGGATATCTTTGATGTGGTGTAGCATGGTGAGCTTTCGGTCTAGGATTACTCCTAGGTATTTGACTGTGTCATGCTATGTTATATCTTGATTGAAAAGCTTTAGCGGTTTCATGTTTACTGGTCTGGGTGTGCGTCTGTTCTTCCTAGTGAACAGCACGGCTTGGCACTTGTCAACATTGACCTTGATGCGCCATTTCGTTAGCCATGGCTCGAGAGTTCGTAGCGCTACTTGTAGCCTCTTCCGAGTGCACGCTAGTTGTGGGTGTTGGACTGTGATAGCAGTGTCATCAGCGTAGAGGTGTGTGGTAGTAAGTTCCGTAGTGGGCATGTCATTTGTACATAGGACGAAGAGGATTGGGCCAATAATGGACCCTTGGGCTACGCCCGCTCTAATCCTTCGCGTGCTTGACAGCGTGTTGTGTACGGTACGTCAACTTGGAACTCTCAGCCCTCCAGATAGGATTTGATTAGCCTTATATAGCCTGGGTGGAATTCGTGGTCTATTAGTTTCGCTAGTAAGCCTCCGTGCCAGACTTTGTCAAATGCTTTCTGTATATCAAGGAAAACCGAACCTGTGTCCCTTCGTTTATTGAAACCTATGGTAGTTTGTTCTATGAATCGCATGAGTAGTTGTGGGGCAGAATGCCCGTACCTGAAGCCAAATTGCTCGTTGCGAATTATTCCTTTTCCCTTGATATGCCCCATTAACCTTTTCAGTAGTATTTTCTCGACTACTTTACTGAGGGCGTCCAGGAGGCTGATAGGCCTGTAATTGTTAGGGTCTGTCCTGTCTTTGCCTGGTTTTCCAAATACGAGTATCCTAGCCCTTTTCCATTGTTCAGGGTAGTATTGGAGTCTGAACATTGCATTGAAGATGCTGGTAAGTAGCCTAGTGTTAGAGCTTTGTGTGTTCATTTCTTAATTATAATATTCTGTATCTCGTCTGGGCCAGGCGCCTTCTAGAGGCTAAGATGACCTATAATCCACTTAATTTCGTGTAACTTATATTTGTCCTCTTAACCTCCGGCTTAGGTGCGTTTTCGAGGAACTCAGCTACCTTTGCCTCGGTTTGCCTGGTGAAGGCGGGGTCAGATGGTATTTCGTTCGGAGTGAATCCGCTATGACTTCCGCTTTATCACGGTTGTCATATACTGGGCCGTTAGGTCCCTTAATAGTAGGGATGCTGTGTGTTTCACGAGTGAAGTGTCTCGCTAAGTTCCACACAGGCCTGGTGTTTGTGTCGAGTAGACGGAGTTTGTTGTTCCATTCTCGCGACCTGCATTCCTGTAGTTTTGTTTGTATTTCTGTGTTAAATTCATTTTTCATAATGTGGTCGTAGCCTCTATGGTGTCGTGCCCAGTTGCGTCTGTGGCTGTTGCGCTTGCGTATTAATTCCTTAATGTGGGCTGGAATTTCGATATGAGGGTATTCTTTGTGTTTGCTTTCTGGTATGCTCGCTGCTGCGGCTACCTGAATTGCTTCTACTAGGGTTTTGACTGCTTCGTCAATTTGGGCTGTGCTGTCTAATAGCATGCCTTCGCTTCACTGTAGGAGTGTGTCTAGTTTGTGTTCGAATTTGCCCCATTTGGCTGCTTTATAGTTGAGCCTACGCTTGGGGTTGTTTTCATATTCCTCTGGGTTCGCATTTAGTGTAAATATCACTGTTTGGTGCCTCGACCCAAGGTCGTTCACTACCGTTATGCTATGCCCTTGAGGAATATGTCGCAGTAGAGCTATGTCTAGTATATCGGAGACCTGATCGTTTGGCGCTAGGAACGTGGGTTCGCTGGGGGCGCCCCAGCTAGCGTGTTTCGAATTTAGGTCAACTCCTAGGATCGTGTTTCGGTTTAGCCTTAGTACTGCTTCTATGTCTTGTGTGTTTAGGCTTTTCGGTCTGGAGTATGCCGCAATGACAATTATGAGTGTTCCTCGGACTGGCATGGCAATTCCGCATGCCTCCAGTTCGACCAGCTCTGGTATGTCCACCTCCATGTGTTTGATGTCTTTTCTTACCAGAACTGCCACCCCTCCAACTCCGTTGGCCTTATCGCTTCTGTGTATTTTGTAGCCTCTTATGTTGAACTTCTTCCCCGGTAGGAGGAACGTTTTTGTTAGGAGTGCTACATGAATAGTGTTCGCGACTAGGAAGGGTTCGAGTTCGTATTTTCTGGACCTGACGCTCTGGCAGTTCCATATTAGTACTCGAAGCCCTTGTGTGTTGTTGGTGTTGTTGTTATCGTTATTATTATTATTATTATTATTATTATTATTATTATTATTATTATTATTATTATTATCATCCTCGTTGGGTTGTTCAGCCATCTTGGATTAGGAGGTCGGAGATCGCGTTCGCCAGGTGCCCTAGCCATGGGATTGATAGCGTCGTGGCCAGCAATTTGGCTATCATAACTCCAATGGTTATGATTTCGGTTAGGTTCAGGTTTGGGAAGACGTTTTTCAGAATTTCGAATACCTTTCTCCTGAACACCCTTCCTGCCATGTTCCCTTCTGGCTGTTGCACCTGTGTTAGTGTTTCAGGTGTAGGTGGTGAGATGGTAGTGGCTGGTGTAGTGGTGGGGGCGGGCGTTGGGGACGGTGGTGCAGATGCCGGTTTGCTAATGGCAGGTTCTCTGCGGGGGGTGGAGCTGGCCTGGGGCGGGCCCTGTGGCAGCTCGGGGGGAGCTAGCGTGGACTTAACCTGCCTTTGTTTCATTGCATGGGGCTGGGCTTTCTTTCTATTTTGGTTGGAGGTCTTGGTTTGGACGGAGGTAGGGGTTGGTTGGGCTGAGGGCCCGGGGTTGTGTTCACCCTCCGTCCGTGTAGGTTTAAAGTTCAATAGACCTCCGCCTGATGGGCGCTGATTGCCTGAAGGGCCTGTTTTTGACCCTTTGTGCCTGAAGGGCCTGCAGGACCTGAAGGGTCCTTTTTGCTTGGGGCCCTGATTTCCTTGTGCGTGAAGCGCCTGTGCCTGAAGGGCCTGCTTGAGCTTTAGGGTCGCCACGCTTGTTACCCTGTAACCCTTTGCCTTGAAAAGCGGCTTCGAAGTCCCTGCGGCTGGGACAGTCCTAAAAATTATCCACGTGTTTCCCCCCGCAGTTAGCGCACTTGGAGTACGCGGGGTCGCTGCCATGGGGGCAGTCGCGTGACAAGTGGGAGGCGGCGCGTCTGCGGCACCTGGGCTCCAGTCGGCACGCCGCCCCTGGATGCCCATGCCTCTGACACACTCTACATTGGGGGCCAGTGGCTGGGGGGCGGTACGGCTCGACCGACACCAGCATGTTCGCGAGCATCCGCATTTTCCGCAGGTTGTCCGCTCCTGCGGTGGCCGCCACGGCAACCAGGAATAGGTTTTATTTATGTCTTATACATTTTTACCGTACCGGCTATTATAACAGATATTCATGAATTTGAATTTTTGGATTTTTGTTGCTAAGTCCATATTAGCGCCGAGTGACGAGAAAATAGGTAAACAGAATTTAATGAAAATCGGTACGTAAAGTGGGAGAATAAGAAACTACAATCTATGCTATAAATAATTTTCTAAGATGCCCTAATATCACAGAGTCGGAAGAAAACGAAATGTGAAGGCCTACAATATAGAAATCTCATAAAATTGATCAACAATAACATTACATTGACCATTGTTATGATGTTATTTCTCTCTTCTGCTGCCACTCATCTCCGATAGATGGGATTACTGCTGCGTTCCGAGAATAACAGCCCGCCTCAATATTGGCGGAAAGTAGCTGGGGAGTTAGATCTCTCTCTTCTTTAGCATGCCATTCCTCTCGTTCATAAATTTTCTGATACTACTGGTACATAACATACTGGTTCATCCGGTGGTGAAGCGTGCTAGTTTCCACTGTCACCACTGGTAACAGTTTGAAAATATATAAATCAAATATTCTTTATTATTCATATTTAATAACTTTTTTCCTTCGTCTGGACGTATCGTGAGAACTTTATTGCAGCAGTTTGCCAGGCCGTCAAAGCTGAGCGAGAGGCTGTTACCACTCCATGCAGTAGCTACGCTTTGAATCTCTTCTAACAGCTAGGCGAATATTACTGCACCTGCGCCAAGCAAGGGCCCTTTCCCCTCAATACTGAGATGTATCCGACTGCATTCTTCGGTCATGTTACCACAGTGGAAAGTGGAAACAAAAGCTTATAACATCAGTGCTGAGTTGTACCGTCCATTCGCTCTGCTGCGCTCAACAGTGCATCGTTATATTATTGTGTTATCATTTTCTATTATAATACAATATGACTTCTCTGGTTAACGTATGAATTTATATTTAATTAATGTTAGGTAAGAATAGCCTATAGGACTGCACAACGTATTAAACATTAAAATGAGTGCTGTCGCTTCCACCTCGAAAATAAGTGAGTTGGCGGGCCCAGATTGTTCATGTATAATATAAATCTTAATGAACACGCCATTTTCGTTAAGAACTTTAGAAGAAAAGACAAACATAATTGAAAAAGGTAGACCCACGCCTTCTCTTAAATATTTATTAAGGAATCAAAGAGAACAGTACGATATTTTCATGACTCGTAGTACATAAATCTGGACTGGTTATGTGGTTGTGAAAAATGAATAAACTGTACTGATGGTCATGTATTCTATTTTCCTCGGAAAATAATGCTTGGAATGAAGATGGTATGGACAAGTTAGATAGTTTCAGAGTTTTAAAGTGACACCATAAGGTGTCTCAAGTACATATCAAAGCTGTTGCCGACATGATTAAGTTCGGAAAGTCCAGAATAGAGTTCTGTTGGAGTACAGCTTACAGAAGGAAAATTGACGAGTATAATAAACTAGTAAAAAATAACAGATATATTGTCAGCACTTTAATAAATACTGTGTGTTTTCTCTCAAAGCAAGGATTACCTTTCAGGGGTCATCGAAAAACTGAAGAATCTGATAACGGAGGTAATTACAGGAAATTAGCCTACTAGCATCAATTGCTAAGAATGATGAAGTACTTCAGCACCACTTAGAAACATCTACAGCTTTCTCAGGACTTTCATCTGATGTACAAAATGATATTATTGAAGCCATAGCTACTTTTATGACCAACGAAATTAAGGACGAAGTTAAGAAAGCAAACTTCATTTCCATTATTTTGGATGAAAGTACAGACGTTCCTAACAGAGCACAACTCTCGGCTGTATTTAGATATGTTAGTCCCGAAGGCGAAATTCAAGAGAGATTTTTGAGATTCAGTGATGTAAGCGGTGACTGTTCTGCTGTTTCTCTCTCTAAACATCTCTTTGGAGTGTTACAAGAATTTCAGTGCGGTGAAAAGTTAGTAGCATAAACATATGATGGTGCAGCAGTGATGGCAGGACAGCACAGTGGGTTGCAGAAGTTAGTCAGGGATAAATATGACCAGACTATATTTGTTCACTGCTATGGTCGCAGGCTCAACTTGGTATTACAGTGATCTGGTAACCAGGTCAAGGAATGCAGAGTATTTTTTCAAACTTTGTCTGGGTTAGCAGGTTTTTTTTTTTTCATCATTCCCTAAAAGGGCCGCTGCTCTTGACAAAGTAATTCAGAGACGATTACCAACAGTAGCGCCTACCCGATGGTTGTATACTGGTAGGCTCGTTAAAGTTGTGTCTTCTCTATAAAAAGATCTCCTTGAATTCTTCAGAAAAATGAAAGATAACGCAGACAAATGGGATGGTGGAACGAGAATTCAAGCTAAGGGTTACTATGTTACCCTGCAAGACTTTGATTTCTATTTCCTATTAAATTTATTTGCTGAAGTGCTTCCTCAGTCTGTTGTTCTGTATCAGATCCTTCAGAAGAAAATATGTGATATTGCCTTCTGCTCCAAAGAGATCCAGCAATTTAAAGCATTTTTCCAGTCAACCAGAAATAATTTTGAAACTATGTGGTCAAAGTTGCAAGACGATGAAGGGAAGCAAGATTATCCTCAAAATCACCAGAGAATTGATTTTATAGGAAACAAAAAAACTTCGTATCTCCGATTGTGTTTGGAAATAATTGACATCATATCCGTGCAACTATCAGATCAATTTTCAGATATTAACAAGCTGGAGTTCCTTCAGTTTAACAATTTTCGAAGGAGTTCCCGAACAGTGCCTATCAGTCGTTAGTGAAGACCTATGGATGAAATTTTGACTGTATGAAACTTAAAAGTGAACTGTCTGCCCTCTACACGACGCCGGACCTTGTGAAAAATAATGCATATGATGTCTACCAATATTTGCACACCAGTGGTCTTAAAAAAGCATATCAAGAAACAACGAAATTGATTGACCTCATTCTCACCATCCCGGCAACTAGTGCTTCCGCTGCAAGAAGCCTCTCGGCCTTAAAAAGCATACATGCCTTCCAAAGAAATTCACAATTCCAGGAAAGGTTTTCTGCACTTTCTTTGATTGTGACTGAGAAGAAATTTTTGAGTGACTTAATGAAGAGGCCTAATTTCTATGATGCTGTGATAGATATTTTTGATGCCACAACATGCCGTCGTATTGAGCTGAAGTACAAATAGGAAATACTGAGGTAAGCCTTGAAGCTCCATTAGAAATTAATTTTAAACTTTATGTTAATGAGTGCATGAGTAGCTTGCCATATGTTTTTCATGATGTAAGCTATTAGTGCATGATCGAGACGGCTAGTTTCTATGATGTTGATGCTCACTAGTGTTCAATATATTACGTGCCATTTCATCATTTTCAAATGATGTTATCTTACACAAAAGTAATATCAAATATCAAGTCTTTCACTTTTATGAAATTACATCTGTACTGCTCATAAACATGCTGCGGTGCGAGGGACAATATACTCTCAGAAGGAGTGTGGTAACACTTTTCAAAATGTCATGTGTCACCACTGGGTTCATCATAGCATGCCAGCTATTCAATCCCTACTCCGAGTCACTGATTAGAATGAGCAGTGTGCACATTTAACGGAATAATGGCAGCGGCTGTCTGCAGCCTGGTCATTCCAGCTCTGGAACTTTGGACTGTTAGATCGGTACCGTAGTATTGTTCGTTAAAAGTGAGAAAATGTGCAGTTTTTCATTTGATAGAGTATTTTATATTGATAATATTGCTTTTAATTGTGATATTCCTACTGACATCATTATAATGACCTGTGTTGACTTCAGCTGGAAAACCACAAATTCTGAGAATTTCATAGCGAAGCATGGGTACATCAGCCAGTTATACGAATAAAATCAGTCATGGTATCATTACAAAATTCAGTTTTTTCAGTGGACATGCTTACGATATGCTCAGGGGCCTCAGAGACAAAGAGTTTGGCAAACCCTGGTCTACTCTACTCACCGGTAAGTGGTAGCTGTATGGGCTGACATTCAGTTTCCCATTAGAGTAAGCCTACATTATTATTTTTTTTTTTGCTAGGGGCTTTACGTCGCGCCGACACAGATAGGTCTTATGGCGACGATGGGATAGGAAAGGCCTAGGAGTTGGAAGGAAGCGGCCGTGGCCTTAATTGAGGTACAGCCCCAGCATTTGCCTGGTGTGAAAATGGGAAACCACGGAAAACCATTTTCAGGGCTGCCGATAGTGGGATTCGAACCTACTATCTCCCGGATGCAAGCTCACAGCCGCGCGCCTCTACGCGCACGGCCAACTCGCCCGGTCCTACATTATTACTTAAGAGTTAGTAATATATGAAGTTGAAATCTAATGTAGATATTACCTTTTGTCTTTTTATTTTAAAAGTTGTTTTATATCGCACCAAAACAGATAGGTCTTATGGCGACAATGGGACAGGAAATGGCTAGGAGTGGGAAGGAAGCGGACGTGGCCTTAATAAGGTACAGCTGCAGCATTTGCCTGGTGTGAAAATGAGAAACCACGGAAAACCATCTTCAGGGCTGCTGACAGTGGGGTTTGAACCCACTATCTCCCGAATACGGGATTCTGGCCGCACTTAAGCGACTGCAGCCATTGAGCTCGGAGATCTTACCTTTCATCAAAGCAGTTGTTGAAAATGATATCCTTCATTCTCAATACAAAGATTGCATCAGCATAAGAAGTCTGGAACAGTCATTGTATCTCCCCTTCTGAATTTTTACATATCAATCATCCAATTTCATTCTATAGAGCATCAAAAGTTAGTAAATTGTTCTTGTTCACTTTCTGTTTTGAAGTTCCCCACAAATAAAAATCACAGGCACTTAAACTGGCAGAATGAAGAGGATGTACAAATTTACTAATGGTTCTGTTGTACAATTTCTTCTTTAGGACAAATGTCTCAACTAGAAATATTCCTTTCTTTACAATACTTCTACAGTTTAACACTAACAACTTTATGTCATCCTTACTTAACTTCCACCTCTCTGCACTTTTATCACCACTTCCTAGTCCAGTCTGTTTCCTTGAATGCAGCTCCCTACAACCCCTTTAAGGAAAACCCCTAACATCTACATACCTTTACAGTTGAAGTCAAGGCCTTCTGAGTGCTGGCCTTCTGAGTGCTGATCCTTATACTGATGGCTAACAAGTCAAGTATCACTAATAATATGCGCTTAATAAGAACTCCACTCATATTCTTATCACTAACCATGCTCACTGTGCTGCCTGAAAAAGCGCTCTATCCAGTGGAATAAAGCTTCGCCCACACTAATTTTCTGAGATCTATTTTCTAGAAATATAGCATTCAGTCACTCTTTTATCTAGTCCAATTGCCAGTAGTCTATGCTAATAATTAGATATCTCGCACCATTATCATTTTATCAGCTGCTGAAGTTCACTTTGCGTGCGAATTCAAAAGGAATTTGTCAATTGGTGTTGCTAATTCTGCATGTGGATTAAGACCTGAGAGCAACAATGGAAGAACAAAAATTTGGGAGGGGAGCGATTTGAACACGGGCCTCCGTGCTGAGAGGATCATACCATAGCAAGTATGCTACAGTGATATTGGCTGAAACCCATACTGTGTATTTGACTGATTTCTCAGCATAGTTCTCAAGCCAGTATTAAGCAAAGCCCATTTGAATTCGCCTGTGAAGGGATCTAATTGGCTAACTTCAGCAGCTGATAAAATTACAATGGTACTAGATATATTTTCATTCTTCATGACTTAATCTAAATGTTGTTCCTGTTAGTCACCATTTTTTAACCTTAATTCGATTTGTATTATCCATTTTACAGACTAAAAATCAGACGGTTCAACTTCAATAATGCTGATGTATATCAGCCCTTGTTGGAACACAACAACTAAGCCAACAGTATACAGATAACAGTTGAATCACACCAAAGGACAACAAAAATATTGAAGCAGAAAGCCCTACAGCTCAAGGGTGTTTTAACGATCAACATTTCACAGTCTTTTTTTAAACTTTCATCATGCTTTTAAAAAAACGTTTTAACTAACATTTCATTTTGCGTGTTCCTATGTTTTTAATTCATTATATATGTCTTACTGAGGATCACCCAATGCCACGTTTAAACATGTATATTTATGTGTGAAGTTTTGTCTTAATTGAATGTAAAATATTTAGTATTGACTAGGAGGATTATATTAGTTTTGTACAATTTTGTAAGAAACTAGATACCTATTATTTTTTAAATTTATTTATCAGTATGACCAACCTTCTATCAATGAAATACCCAGTGGACATTGTTTCTGACTATACAGGGTCTTTCTTATAAACCTTACAAGGAGCGTGCACGTGTTCGACCTTGCATCAGTCGCCAGTCTGAATCACAGCTGTTAACACGAGACAGTTATCATTGCAACACCGTATTTTTGCATGCAAAAGTTATTTTAAGTACAAGTTGGCTTGACAGGTACACAATGCATTTGTTCAACAATTTCCTGGTGATTGTAAATTAATTTGAAACTACTGGCTCAGTGCTCAATAAAAAACATGCATGCACACACAGTTTTGAAAGAGGAAAAGCTGGATGACATTGGTGCAAATCTTGAACCGTCACCAAATAAATCACTCACAAAATTAGCGCAACAACTAGGGTTTTCGGTTTCTTCTGCACACAAAGCTACAAAGCTGTTACACATCAAATCGTACAGGTTTGCACGAGTCCATTGTTTAAAACCTGCTGATCCAGCCACAAGAGTGAAATATTCCGAGTGGTATCTTGCATCATTGAATGATCGTTTATTTGACCCACAGCTTGTGTTTTTTTTGGATGAGGCCTGGTTTCATCTTAATGGTCGTGTGAACAGTCATAACTCTCGTTATTGGTGTGCAGAAGATCCTAATAGTGTTTAGGAAGTTCTCATTATGAAGGATGACACTTCTAGCATCTTTTATAAGGTAAGATTTAATACAAGATTGTATACACGTTTAAAGCAGGGCGGTTGTGCGCGATGTAAGTTGGGCTGAGGCAGCTACAGAGTACAAACACGGTGTACTTGGTCTGGGTTTACAATAGAGACCCTGTACCGTAGGTAGTGTATGAGTATAGGCAAAGAACAAATAGATATAGGCAGGTATAAATATAAAATATATTTCTAATTTATGAGACAAATGTACATACATTAAGAGGACATTAACATTCTTATAATGAAATGGAAGTGAAGGAGACATTGCCACAATAATCCAGCAGCGTGGACGGATGTGGAAGAGGCAGTACACTGTGCATGGTTAGTTGTGACTAGTAAGAGACAAGAGGTCTTGTAGAATATGCCACATACTGTGTCACAGTACACACATTTTATCATCATCATGGGCACTGAGTGTTGAATGTTTCATTGTTCCAAATGAGGCAATGAGTTTGAGTTTCAAATATCAAAATGTCACAAAAATATGAACCGTTTTGTAAAATGTGGCAGTCACGTGCAATATTACATTTTTTTTGCATTCCATGATTTGTTATGACTTAACATAATACAGTAATCACTTTCTTGAAGACCAGAGCTTGAAATTTGAATATTTGTTGCAAGTTTAACGTTTAGACAGAAGTATATGTTGCTAATAAACTAACTCATTTCTTTAACGTCACAATATCATATGACCGAGTGATTGAGGGACCTTTTAGAGGCTTTCCAGTCACCAACACTACTGTTGATGCCACTGTCATATAGCTGGAAGTATGGAGGATGTAATAGGATATTGTATCTGTTGATGAGGTGTTGAGTAAATTATGACTATCAGTGTAGCCAACTGTACAGCCTGGATCACACAAATATGGTATTTTGCCCTTCCCATTTGGTGTATGGTCTGACTCTTGGACCATACGTATGGACTACTTGATACAAGAACTGGAAACGATCCAAAAGAAAGCAGCAAGATTTGTTCTGGGTGATTTCCGACAAAGGAGTAGTGTTACAAATTATCCACTTCATGTCCGTATGGATATGACAATCTAACAATCAAAGCAATATTTAGCCACCTAGTTGGTACCTTTATTTGCCTTTGGCAATTTTATAAAATCATTAATAGTACATGTTTTGATTTGCAGCCATCGTCAGCTATATTCACGTAAGCTTAGGTGTAAATAAGGTAAAAGTATGCACAACATATGTTCTCGTATTAGCCTTGATAACTTCTCATGGGAAAGTTAAAATTTTTTGTCCTTTGATTAATATGATTAATAACTTGTCCTTAACTAACTTATTGTTAAAAAATTCTCTTCTTCCAATAAGAAGATAAAAACATCTTATAAGTCTCTTTTTAGCTTGTAACACGATCCCTGTCTGGATTTCTGTCTTTACTTCCTGCTATCTTGGGTGTGGGTCTGTGTCAGAGTCCTCTGTCCTCGATCTGGTTGACAATAAAAAAAAAACAAGTTAACCAGCTTTTTCTGCAAGCCTTCAAGCACAAACATGAATGGAACTTAAAAAAGAAGATTTTAACTCCTCGACTAGAAGCTGACATATGTTTTTTAATATTTTAGTTAAAAATAAGTTTTAATTATACTTTAATAACATCTCAAGTAGTTAGTTGGTGAAAAGTTAATCAGTGTTTTTTCAAATACGCTTCTGAACAGAAGCTAAAAAGAGACTTAAAAGATGTTTTTATATTCTTATTGGAAGAAGATAATTTTTAAACAATATTTTAGTTAAGGACAATTTATTAATCACTTTTTAAGCATTCTTCCCCCCCCCCCCCCCCTCCACAACACCCTCTCCACCCTGATCACGACCATCCTCCCCCAATGGACAAAAAATTTTAAGTTTCCCACGTGAAGTTATCAAGGCTAATACGAGAACATATATTGTGCATACTTTTACCTTATTTACACCTAGGCTTACGTGAATATAGCTGATGATGACTGCAAGGCAGTCAAAACATGTACTGTACTATTAATGATTTTATAAAATTGCCAAAGGCAAATAAAGGTACCGTTATCAATCAGGTGGCTAAATATTTCTTTGAATTTTATAAAGGAGTTACAGTTAACTGCAAATTTTGATTCAATATGGACCAAAAAATGAAATTCTTGACATTAAGTTATAAAGGAGTCATGTTACTAAAATGTTGCAAAGTATGGGCTGGGAAGACTTGGGAATAAGGAGATGAGCTGCTCAACTAAGTGGTATGTAAATACAAAGTATGTTACAAGTGTTACTTTTTCAATATCCATCTATTCAATACAAAGAGATCATTTTTAAGAATTAAATATTATTATAAAATGTTAAGGGACATGTTTCGCCCATATTAAGGGCATCATCAGCCTCAAACTCAAACCTGTATGGTGAAAATAATTCTTAAAAAAGATCTCTTTGTATTGAATAGGTGGATATTAAAAAAATAACACTTGTAACATACTTTGTATTTACGTACATTTCAATACGGACCTAACATGAGAATTGAGGAGTGTTTCTGCAAAACTCGACATTTGCAGCAAACTAATTTTTCAGGAAATGTGTTTTTTTATATTCACTTAGAAGCATATGCATAAAACATTTCAAATTTTTGTCGATATTAGTTCTAATAGAGACAAGCACGGTACCTGAATAGAACTTGTTGAAACTTCAGGTGGATGAGGTAAGATTAGAAGATAATTTTCTCAAGTTTTTCAAAAGTCGATATATGCAAATATTTTGGTAAAGTGGAACTTCACATTAATACTCCAAATGAATGATATACTTTTGTTTATTGTCTTATTTACTTATTTTTATTTTTGTTATTTTGTGAACAATATTTTTTGAATATTTATTGATTTTTTAGCTCCATTGTCATACATTTTATAATATAGGCTACTTGGTATTGTACGATTACATAATATTATTCGATTCTAATATACTTAGCATCAAGCAATGTAACATAAAAAAATAAGGTATTAACCTATATTATCGATCCTATTGTAATGAATGAACACATTAAAATCACACAGGTTAAATTAAAATGAAGTCTTACAAAATAAAGTCCACTCAACTCATCAAAACACGTAGCCATCAGAAGTCTGTTACTTGTCTTCTAACACAACCCTGTAGAAATCCACAGCATCATCCGGTATTTCAAAAAATTTCAACAGAGTTTGAACATCCTTCTTCTTTTCTTTGCTCACCATATTTTTCTTTGGTAAAACAAAGGATTTATAAATGCATCATGGCTGGATTTCATTTTCAGAACTTCAACTTCCACTGGGTACACGAAGTAGGTACAGTATCCTGTACTGATACGGAGACTCTCTTTTGTCTTTTATTACACGTGATAACACGTTGACTATTCATTTTAAATGGCAACCTAGTTCGTAGTACCTTCTGTGAACTCTCTTTTAGATCTTTGATTTCCCAGCCCATGCTCAGAATTTTAAGCGTGCCATGTTTCTCTAAGATATCATAGTATTGTTTGGGAGACAGTATGTTTTCCTGTCTTCTGTAAGATTTCTCAAATCTACCGAACACTCTGTCTGGAGCCATGTTGCTGTGTCCCCGAACAGGGAAGAAATGGAGAATATTATTGAATAATGTATTTTTTTTTTTCCAAGAAAGCAGTAACTGTGGCCTGGATGTGCTTTTGTTTCAGCTGCTACAAGATTCTGAGAATAAATGTATCGTGGTAGGGGCATCATTGTGCAGTTTCGTTTCTAGGTTAAAAAGAAAGTCCAATAAAGCCGAAGCAACTTGGTTACAACCTCTTGAGGATTCTGTTTCTATCTGAGAGATATGACGGTAAATATCTTCTCTTAGACTTTCCTCTGCCATGATGGCTCTCTCTGCATTTATACCTTTTGATGTGATTTTTAATGGCAACCATTATTTCCTTGTGTTCATTGCCTGTTCTGTCACCACCTCAATTTTTTTTAGGTAACTTCCCAGTATGATGAAACCTACTAGCCAGATAAGATAATGTGTTCTTTGACATGCCAGAAATTCCTTGAAAAGTTGCAGCACAGACAGGAAGTATTTCACCAGTTTTCTTCCTAATGCTGTACTTCACAGAGACAATTTTCTTCTTCCTAGCACTTTCAATGTTCACTACCCTGCGCTGAGGTATGGAAATGTGCATGTACTTCAATAGAAACTTGTCTTGATTGATCTTGTTTAAAGAAGTCACATGATGATGGAAATTCTGTGATATCTTCATAGCAGAGTTCAGCAGCTTTGCATTGTTTCATTGTTTTAGTTTCTGTACTTGTGGGCAAGTCTTTAAGTCCATGAATGCATTTAAAATTAGGCTCGCTTTTAGTTCTAGCCAGCTTTCCAGGTACTCTCTTCTTGTTTCTAGACTTTCTTCCACTGACATATTCCTGAACCGGCATGCCAGCTTCAGAATCTTCAGATTCATTATTCATACTGTTGTAGAGTGAAATAGTTCCTCACACAGTAACTTGCTTAAAACTTCTCAAGAAGTTAGTTTTATTCTGTCGACGACAATGAGGGCTAATTGCGGGAACATGTGGCATGCAGTTCCAAGAATATATCCTTTCAATAAAGGAGCATGGCATTCCATTTTTCCACAGAATAACACTTCCGATTATCCATGAGAATGCTACGTGATTAATAGTTAACTGCATTTATCAAGTTTTGCTTTAACTTTCCAAGAGCATATATCGACTTTTGCAAAAACCTAGTGATTTCAACCACTTCTATACACGGCAAATATCAACTTATGCAAAGGACGATTGCACAGGATGGTGATAACATTGGCATGCATAACTCAATTTCAAAACCTTTTGCATTTATCGAGTTTTGAAAAAACGCTCCTCAATTATAACTTGTAAGTGGTATGTTCTGAGCTGTCAGTGGAGAGATGGCGTGGAATGACATTAGTGGATGAATAAGTTTGAGTGCAGCTATTAAAAGTAAGAAAGAATACAATACGAAGATAAAGTTGGAATTCAAGAGGCAAAAAATAGGGCAAATATTCATTTATAGGAAGAGGAGTAAGGGATTGGAATAATATATCAAGGGAGATGTTTAATGAATTTCCAAATTCTTTGCAATTATTAAAAGAAAGACCAGGAAAATAACAGATAGGGAATCTGCGACCTGAATGGCAGCGCTAAATGCAGATCACTGATGACTGTGTGTACAGATACATATTTTTTCATCTAATTCTATATACAGTACTCATTTCTTGGAGTTGTCACTGTGGGGGAAACTTCATAACTCGATGTGAGGAGGTGGCTGTAGGAGAAATCTGAATCTGAAAGCTGGATGACGCATAGCAAAGCAGTTCATAGAATGAAGACCAGAAGGCAACAATGAGCACAGAATACTGTTGCTTCTGTCTATCAGTACACAGATGTAATAAGAACAGTGACTCTAATGTGCCGTGAAACATATCACTGTACTGATTCAAAAACGTGAACGCAACCAATGAATCGATTCAGTAAAATGAGTCAAATATCCCATCACTAGTAGACAGAGAAAATTGGCTGCAGTGACAAGGCACAGCCTTTTGTAAATGATGATGAAATGTAAGAAATGTTTTTAGGTTAACAGAGTAACAGTGATCTCAGTAACGGCGATATTGCAGTTGTATTCACAACATAGGTGAAGGATCACTGCTGTCTAAAAATGAATAATTGGCTATTGTTTTTCTCTGTCCTGTAAAATCAATCAGCACTGATCTCCATTTAGGGCAGTCGCCCAGGTGGCAGATTCTCTGGCGTTTGTGTTTCGTGGAACACTTTCCCCTTCATATTCAGACCACATATGACACTATTAACCAGCACAGAAACATGCAATATTGATTACATCCCTCCATACAGGGTTCTTTTGCCCTTCATTTGCCCTTCTTAAATAATTGCAAAGAATTTAGAAATTTATTGGTAAGTTATTCCAATCCCTAACTCTCTTTTCTATAAACAAATATTTGCCCCAACTTGTCCTCTTGAATTCAAACTTTATCGTCATATTGTGATCTCTCCTACTTTTGAAAACACCACTCAAACTTATTCATTTATGAATGTCATTCCACGCCATCTTTCCACTGACAGGTCAGAACACACCGCTTAGTTGAGCAGCTCGTCTCCTTCCTCCCAAGTCTTCCCAGCCCAAACTTTTCAGCATTTTTGTAATGCCACTCTTTAAAATCATGTCTGGCAACTTTTAGCACTGACACAAATAATAAACATATTCCAGGACTTCTTGAGCTTCTACATCAAAGTCTAACAGCCAATAGCAGTGACAAGGGAATCCACATCAAGACAAAATGAGAAATTCTGAACAGAAGTCCAGCAATTTCTTCAATGGTGCTAATTAATTTTTCTTCTACAGCTTTTCCCACACCCTGATGAAGTCATTAATGCAAACTGTTTTGCACACATGGATTTGGCCCTGTTTTACGACCGGATGCTCTTCCTGACGCCAAACTCTGCATGGAGGGATGTAATCACTATTGCGTGTTTCTGTGCTGGTTAGTAGTGTCGTATGTTGTCTGAATATGAAGAGGAGAATGTTCCATGAAACTGGCATGAAATCAAACCTGGGACCCTATGAGCCAAAGGCCTCAATGCTGGCCATTCAGCCGATGAATAATACTTCACTTATTTCCTTTATTTCCTAAGTGGGCCGGCTTTTTCTGTCTACCACCAATCTTTCACCTCTCTCCATGTCTTGTTGACTCCAGCTCTCCCACTGTCTATGGTTCTCTTCCAGGTAATCCTCAGTCTGCCTCGCCGGTGACTACATTGCGGATTCCAGCTTGGTGCCTGCCTTGTGATCCTTTCTTGTGGTCTTCTCAGGGTGTGGCCAATCCACCTCAATTTTTTGCATTATCTGTTGCTGCATGGGACTTTGACTTGTGGCCTCCCAAAGGTCTTTGTTTGATATGGTCTTGGGTCACCATATTCACATAATGTACTTCAAACAACGATTTATAAAAGTCTGTAACTTGTGGTCACTTTCCAGGTCTCACTTGCATACTGTAACACAGATTTAACATTTGAGTTGAATATTATTAGCTTCATTTTTGTGCAAATGCAAGGGGATCTCCATATTGGTTGCAACTGTGCAAAAGCTCCTTTGGCTTTATTTATATGACTTGCCACATCTCTAAAAGCACCTCCATTCTGGCTGACCATGCTTCCTAGGTAGCAAAATTCCTCTGTTTGTCCAACCCTTGTCCCGTTTCCCTACGGGGTCAGGTATGAGGTGAGATGAATTTGTCGTGGCGGTTTTTTATGACCGGATGCCCTTCCTGACGTCAACCTCATCAGAGGAGTTAATGAGAGATGAAATGAATGACGTGATATATGATAGTAGGGAGAGGGTGAAACCCGGTGCCGGCACATAGCCTACTCCTGTCGAATAGCACCAAGGGGTCTGCTCAAGGCTTAACGTCTCCATCCGACGGACGAATCACCATCAACAGCGTCATATGCCCTCACTCCATATGAGCACTGCGGAGAGGTTTGGAATTTAATCCAGGCTTTTGGCACGCAATCTAGTGATTAGAAATTGTATACCACCACCTCCCCTACCCTGCCGGCCAACATTCTGATGGTGAAAATTTTTTCGACCAACGGGACTCGAACCGGCTAACCTCGGTGTTAGACCGTTTTTAGACTTCAGCGCCTTAACGATCATGGCCACCAGGCAGGCTAGGTAGCAAAATTCCTCTACTCTTTCTATATCCATTCCATCTAGAGTCAAGCTAGAATTGTTACACCCATTTTCAAACCAGGCAATTGCTGGGGCTGTACTTTAATTAAGGCCACAGCCACTTCCTTCCCATTCCTAGACCTTTCCTATCCCTTCGTTGCCATAAAACCTATCTGCGTCATCAGTGCGACATCAAGCAAAAAAAATTGTTATGTTGGTTTATGTGCATGTTCTTAATCTTTTTGTTATTTATCTTTAAGCTTACTTCTTTATTTTCTATTCTTAAGTCATTCAGTTTGATTTCCATGTCCTGAAAACATCTTCAAGAAGACAGAGATCATTCACATAATCCAGTTCGTTATTTAATCCCCACTGAATGCATCACTTTCTATTCATTTCCTCTGTCAACAGTCAATCCATGTCATAATAAACAGGACTGGTGACAGGAGACATCCTTGTCTTACTCTAGATTTCAAAGCAGAAGCTTCAGGCAGCTTCCCTGTATGTTCTACGAGGAACTGGATGGTGCTAATTCATATTAAAAGGGTAGTTTTTAATACTGCCACATTTCTGTTTTGTATTGGATAAAGACACGTGATACAATTGTAATTACACAGTATCTGTGGCAGGCCTCCTCCTCTAAACACATCCTCTCCTGACTTTGTGCTATGACCTCACGATGTACTCCAAGAGGGGCTCTGCCCACCAGGGAGTCTATAAACTGTCTATAAATTGTCTATAAAGAGAAGTAATCAAGTTTTAATAAATCAGATGATAACAGCACTGAACCAGACCGAACTGAGCAAAGTGAGAATGCAACGTAAGGAATGTGAGCACATGGTGTGCTAGACCAAGTAATAGATGACAACACATGTCAAAGTTCATGCTCTCTTTATCATGAACTAATCATCCAATCAGTGAATGTTCCCAGTTCTTCCACTCAAAGTTTGTGAGGCAACAATTGTCCTAGTTTTCATTGCATTGTGAAACAACCCATGCAAATGCAAGAATGTCACTTTCATTGTGTATAAAATGTGGAAGGTCTCTTCTACATTACAAAAGTCAATGAATACAAACTACATTCTTTTGAGTCTCTACTGTAAACTTTGAAAATAATTTGAGCTAAACTACTGTCAGAGTGAAATTTTAAACATCCCAGCATTTTCTTAGGGCTCATACATCAGTTTCCCCCATCTATTGGGTAAAGTGATACTCGAATATTCCGCATCACTGAGGAGTTAAATTTAGAATGTTGACCAAGTTTCATTGAACGTCAAGCCCGAAAAGCTCCCTTGATAACCACTCATGATCAATCTGTGACGTCCTAGATACAAATTTCTTCAGTAATCTGTCTAACATCCATGTAGATTGTACATAGACACTGATGTGAAGAAGTGTTCATTACAAATCACGCATATACCAGATAAAATACTCAACACACACACACACACATACGTATACAGTATAAACATATATTTCAGTGATATACAGCTTGAAACACGAGAACTTCTCCGTTCACAGTACACAAAGACCACATCAGTGGAGAGATTACAAAAGAACCGAGCGCTACAACACTGAAGGAGCGGCGTCTGCTGACGTGACTAATCGCTGGTTACAGCCGCACGTCCTTTCAAGTTTTACTTTGTGTTTTGTTGCGCTGCTTGTCTAGTTCCTGCCAACGCTCCAGGTTCGACTGACACTGCTCCAACATGGGGCTCGTCTCTGGTATTAGTTCGCTGATGAGCTTGTAGCATGGTAGACATATCCCCATCAAGAACCCCACCTGAAAAAATCAGAAACATTTCAATACAAGACAGGACACAATGAGAAAATACACATGTTCCATAAAGAAGACACAGAAATCTATCAAATATTTATTTAGTGATAACATACAGTTTTGAGCAAATTATCAGAACACAACAGGAGGAATACTATATTGTTTTTTATTTTTATTTATTTTTTGTACGTCTGGGTATGGTTCACATTTCAGTTTTGAAGGTGGTGACATGTAACTACAGCAGCACACACACAGGGGCCAACAAATGCACTCGTCATAGCCATTTCATGACAACACTGTCAGCACAGGAGCAGACAGCATGGAAAGCAACTGTCAGGGACAGCGCTATACGACTTCGTTCCTATGCAACAAGCAGGCGTGACCACTGCATAAATTCATCGGTGCTTGGTGGTAGTCGGTGGAGAACATGCATCGTCATGGAAAACAGTTTACAACTGGGTGGAAGGTCTGTGGACAAGGGAACCAGTTCTGGAAGGAATGTGACAGTGTCAACACCAGTCAACATTGCCCAGGCAAAGAGGCCGTCCAAGGAAACAAGGAAACAAGGAAACAACGGAAATGGAGGCAGCCATGGGAATAAGCTGAAACACTCTGCAGCGGATTGTGCACGGCCACTTACAGTTGGAGAAGGTGTCATCCATGTGACGATGGATGGTGAAGGGACCCGATCCCTAGTGAAGGCCCGTCCGGCCGGGTGAGAGCCCGTGCTCGGCGGCCTATAAATGCCTTTAAGGATAATAAGTTATAAGATAAAGAAAGCTTAGATACCTCATATCCAAGTCAACCTCCTAACACTCTCACAATTAAAGCTAATAATTTCAAAGTAGTTGGTAAACAAATTATAGAAGGTGATGGAAACATTTACATTCAAGTCTATTAAAAATTTACTAACTCCTACACTGCAATTCTAAAGGAGTAGGTAAAACCTATTAAGGCTTAAAGACACTGTCTTTATTTATAGCTTTGAAGGCTATCAGTTTTATTTCTTCAGGAATTGCACACGCTGGTGCTTCTATTGACTTAGCAATTTTTTGGTGAAGGAATAAGAGATGGATTATAACTATTATAGCAACAATAAATGGTAGAACAAAATGGAAGGTGAAGAATCGAGTGAGGGTAGCATTATCAACTGCAAAACCCCCCCAAACTCATGTCTGCAGACAAAAAGCAGAGGTGTGTGGACATGTGCAGAGAACTTTTGCAAAGCCATGATCAAGATCCAGCTGATTTCATGGCTAGGCTTATGACTGGTGATGAGACATGGCTCTATTACCATGAGCCACAAACGAAAAACAATCGATGCAGTGGAAGCATAGGGGCAGTCCACCTCCCGACTTGGCACCTAGTGATTATCACCCATTTGGGAACATGAAGAAACCTCTGCGTGGTCGCCATTTTGCAGATTTTGCAGAACTGGACACAGCTGTCAAGGCATGGGTATGCAGTACTCGGAAAGAATGGTTTTAGCAAGGTCTTGGAGAGATTGACACATCGATGGCAAAAGTGCATACAGTTGCTAAGAGATGATGTTGAGAAGGTGGACGTAACAACTGATGTGTAATGTACTTCATTTGGGTAGAAAAAAATAAAGTGTAAAACACGGCCCTTCGTAACATATATAAGGTACGATCAAAAAGTTTCCGTTTGAGGCACTGCTGCAGCAGACATGCTATGTAGTGTGACTCCTATGCAGGTATGTGAGCATGGACATGTAGGCAAAGGGATTAGTGTGGCAGTTGTGTCGTGTCAAGGTGCGTGCATTAAATGCAGCCATGTGAACTGTGGCAACATTATTACCAAATCTGTCCAAACAGGACCAACGTGATGTTATTCTGTTCTTGGACAAACACTGGTGGACATCCATCAGAGAATGAAGACTTTGTCTGTCAAAACCACCATTGTGGAATGGTGCACACAAGACACCGGTCGATCTGGGAGGCCAGCCTCATCCATTATGGACAACAACAAGCAGGCAGTGGATGAGGCCTATAGTCCTAATCTCTCCCCATATGATTTCTACAGTCTTTGTTTTACTTATCTTCAGCTCGAAGTTATAGAACATTTTAAACATTTTACTCCACTCAGTGAGTTTTTTCTGTACTTTAGCTTCTCTTTCTCCCCATAAGAGCACATCATCAGCAAATACCAGGGAATTTGGTCTGCTATCTATTTTATTGATGTACTTCACGATCTTATCCATTATTATTACGAACAAGAGTGGTGATAGGGCACTTTCTTGTTGGACACCTCTCTGTGTCAAACCATTTTGATCGTCCATTGCCTATCTGAACACAGCTTCTCTTTGTCAGTCAGGTAGGTACTTTGGCACTTTGAGGTCTGCCAGATATTCCCAGATCTTGTTCTGAGGGTCAGTGTCCAAAAATGCAATCACAAGATTCTTTCTGTGTTTCCAATACTTTTCTGCAAGCGTTCTTACGGCAAAGGTGAGATCCACAGTACTTTGATTTTTCTTGAATCTGTGTTGTTCCTTCTCAATCAAAGGTTTCACCATCTTCCTAAGTTTCATTTTGATGATGTTTTCCAACACCTTCAGTGCGTGTGACAACAAGGTTATACCCCTATAGTTTCCACATTTCCGTCTGTTGCCCTTTTAGAAAAAGTGGGATGACGATTCCTTTTCTCCAATATTCTGGGATTTTGTTTTCTTCCCAGATCACTGAGAGCACACTATATAATATCCAATTTAAGCCTGGTATTGCAGCTGCCTTTGTCATATCTAAGGTGAGATCATCGAAGCTGGAGGACTTTCCATTTCGCATGTTCTTCAGTGCTATTTCAACTTCAAGTTATGTTAATGGGTGTTGGTTTTTCTGGATTTCAGCTAATCTACAGGTGGTGGTAGTGGTGTTGTCTCCATTTCCATTTAATAACATGCTGAAGTACTTTTCTTTTCATCTCTGATCCCTTTCTCTGTTCTTATCAAACTATCATCATTTGTTTTGTAGTGCTATTAATATACTGACAGCAAATTAATGAATGTTACGTTGCCATATTGTTTGGGGGATGGAAAGACTTGAAGCTGTTTTCGCCCAGAATGCTGCGTGTATATTTTATACTGTATCTACGTAACATGTACTGGACTTGTCTGCCATCTAACGGCACGAATTTAAATTGTGGACTTGTCTGCGAGCCCGTAGCTCTGCGTGTGTGCTACTGACAGGAGCGAGTCTTCACCTCCAAGCAGTAACTCGCCTGTCTTGTTGCTGAGTTGATGCACCTGCTCCTGCCCTGGACTGACTCTCTAATGGGCCAAACCTTCGGTCAAACGCATATGCATAATCTTCATCGCCATGTAGAGGACAACTTATACTCCTTACCCAAGACTCCATCTATACCATTCATAAATTTCTCTAGATCTTCTGCAGTCTCAGATAAAATAACAATATCATCTCCAAATTTTGGGGTTTTGATTTCCTCTCCTTGGACTGTGATTCCCTTTCCAAATTCCTCTTTGCCTTGCCTCACTCCTTTCTGTATTGTTGCTTCTGTTTCATAACCTTTGTTTCTTATCACTGCTGAATGATTTATTTATGCTAATCCCAAAATCATATCCATGTTAAAAACAGTTTCACAACATAACAGTAATTTACAACATTGTGGGGGCTTTCCTTCAGACATTAGACTCAGAATGGAAATTGCGAGTTAGAACAGTCCTGATTGCAGCTTGTTGCTACTAGATGGCCCTTGCTCACTTACTTGTGATGCAGCCTGCTGGTCGGGCTGGTTGCGGTCCATCATTGGAATGGGCTCCAGGCCTGCAGCGCGCTCTGCGTCCCCCTGGAAAAACATCACAGTGGATCTGAATATTCGGCATCAATACTTGAATTTACTATTTACATTTAATGTGACAACTTTAAAAAACATAAAAGTAGTTAGTGGCACGTAAACCCAATAACATTAAATTATTATTACATTATTCCATTCTGCTTCTTATAAGATTTTAAATGACAGTAGAAATTAAGAAGTTCAGCTCACTCAGCATTCCTTGGTCTTAGTCTACCTATGGTCATTATATTTTCATAGGCATTTATATCACCACAAATAATGATTTTTATTCTCTGATCTGTTCTTCCTGAGTTTATTTAAAAGGAGCTTCCTCAATATCACTGCAACTAATTTGTGGTGTATAACAGTGTGTAACCCATGAGTCTGTCCTTAAGGAAAGTCTAAATTCCTAATAAGGGAACTGGATTTCTCACATCAATAGAGCTTATAAAAAATAAGGAGTAAGGCTTTTGAGGTGTTTGCTCTGTGAAACCAGTGTTTTGTCGTAGGCCTGACCAGAGTGGGATGTGATTCATACTCCTGCGTAAGTTGTGCGTCAATGCCCAAAGGAAACTGAAGTAAAAATAACCAATTACTACATTTGTTTAAATGTGATGTTAGATTATAGTGTGGTTTTTCTTTATCATTCGTTGTTCCATTCCATGTACTGTAGTTACTCTCAACACCATCCGGAACCATCTGTCACACTGCCAAGGCGTTGGTTCTGTTTCCAACACTTTGTGTTGATTTTTGATTTCGAGTTTCATATGAGTGTATTATTGTTTACTATCATTTCTACCCGTTCTTCACACGGGAATTTACAGTGGATTATATGTTTCCTTCAAGAATTTATTCGAAGTACCATGGCTCTATTCACACGTTTAATGCGACATGTTAAAATGATATTTTCCTATGAAAGCACATGGCAGTAACGTGTAATATGATGAAGTTGAACAAATTCAACATTAAAAACTTCATATCTAGTCCATATTGAAAGGAGATAACATACAGTAGAGGGAAATTTGATTCATCCATCTTTTTTCAATGCATAATATGTTGTTAATATGTTTACAACATTTTATTCAGTTGTAATTTCTGAATTTATTGTACATTACAGTTTCTGGTCCAAAGTTGTGCAAAATTCTCCATGGTTCCCAGGTTGCATTTTCTACTTCTGACCACTGGCGTGGCGCTCTGGTATTGATGATATCTCCCTTAATACCTGTCCTATCAAAAAGAGTAAAATGGCTCTTTAGTTTTTCTCGTTGCCCACCTTGAAGTGACATGCAGGACATGTCCCATGGGACTTGGACTAAAAATCCAAATTTTTGTAACCATCTCTGTTATTATCCGTCATACGATAAAAACGTACATGGCATAAAGGAATGTAAATAACATATTCTTAAACGTTTGTTGTATACAGACTTTTGATAGACCTAATGTTAACAAAAATATTTCAGAATAATCTTCCTATAAATACCAAATCCATGTGATTACCATTACATCATATGCATCTGATAACACAATCCTGGGTGAGTAGAATCCAAATATGTTGTTTGGTTGAAGAAAGTACAACAGTTTTCCACTTTTAGGAACAGACAGACAGACAGACAGACAGACAGACAGACAGACAGACAGACAGACAGACAGACAGACAGACAGACAGACAGACAGACAGACAGACAGACAGACAGACAGACAGACAGACAGACAGACAGACAGACAGACAGACAGACAGACAGACAGACAGACAGACAGACAGACAGACAGACAGACACCAAAGAGAAAAGTTCTACCTCATGTTACCTCAGTGTTCAGATACATTTGGTGGGATTAATTTTCAAGGCAAACGAAATATTATGCATCCTCCGATTTTCTCATGTTAGGGATCCTTCAAATAACTGTATGTCTACAAGGGTGTCCATCACTGGCTGCAGAGCATGAAAACTGTAGAAAATAGTAGCCATTTGAAGGGTAAGTAAAATTATGTACATAACAAAATTATTTAAAATGAAGGGGTGTTTTGCATATATATATATATAAAATCAATAGTCAAAACTCACTCTTGGATGAGTAATATGTAGTTTGGTTGAGATATAATCAATAGTGTAAGAGAAAATTGAAAATACGCTTCTAGTCTTCCTATAAACCCCCACTCCCTTCGGTTATTTAAAAGTTATATGCATTAGGGGTGCGCAGCTGTAAGCTTGCATCCGGGAGATAGTGGGTTAGAACCCCACTGTCGGCAGCCCTGAAGATTGTTTTCCGTGGTTTCCCATTTTCACACCAGGTAAATGCTGGGGCTGTACCTTAATTAAGGCCATGGCTGCTTCCTTCCCACTCCTAGTCCTTTCCTATCCCATCATCGCCATAAAATCTATCTGTGTTGATGTGACGTAAAGCAGATAGGAGAAAAAAAAAAAATATATATATATCGAAACTCGCTCCTCGATGAGTAGACTATAAATATGAAGTGTTTGTTCTAGATACAATCAATAGTGTAAGAGAAAAATGAGAAAAACCTCTTCTAGTCTTCATAAAAACCCCCAGTCTATTCAGTGATGGAATTTTTACATGGTGTGCATGTCAAAACCTGCAATTTGATGAGAAGATTCTAAATATGAAGTTTGGCCAAGATATATTTGATAGTGTAAGAGAAAATTGAAAAAAACTCTCTTCTGGTCTTCCTATAAACCTCCAGTCTGTTCAGTGATTTTTAAATGATATGCATATCAAAACCTGCCCCTGGATGAGTAAACTCTAAATATGAAGTAAGGTCGAGATCTATTCAGACATTTACCTGTGATGGTGGAACAAACAGGCAAACAAATAGACAGACAGACACAAAAGCTAAAAAGCTACTGATATGGTCATGAATTGACCTAAAACAAATAGATATTCAAAATTTGTCAAAATAAATGACAATAAAGACAACAGACCCCCTAGAATTTCATTTATAAGATGCAATTGCATGGGTAGTGGTACATATAAGTTAGGAAATTTGTTTGAAGGGTTATAGGGAGGTACATTCAGGAAAAAGGGGTGGTCTATGGAGCAGGGTAGGGGGATCTGGAAGTCAAGTAAGGGTGACATAAAAATGTTAGTGTTGAACTGCATAAGTATTGTAACGAAAGTAATAGGATTAAGTAATTCAATAGTATATATACTTACCAGATATTGCAATAGGAGTTGAATCATGGCTGAGAAATGATATACTGTAATAGATGCAGAAATTTTCTCACGGAACTGGAGTGTATATCACAGAGATAGGATAGGATTGGTAGGAGGGGGAGTATTCATTCTGGTGAAAGGAGAATTTGTAAGCTACAAAGAAGTTAAAGATGACAAACATGAATTCTAGGTGTAAGGCTCGACTCTAAAGATAATGGGCAGCTTTATGTCTTTGGAGTGTACAGACCGGGAAAAGGTAGCGCTGATGCTGATTCAGAATTAGCTATGTGGGAAACGATATGAAAAGGAACGTGATTGTAGCGGGTGATCTCAGTTTACCAAATGTTAATTGGGAAAGTAATGCGAACGACAGGATGCATGATCGACAAATGGCAAATAAGTTAATATGGGAACGACACCTGATTCAGAAACTAGAGGGAAGAATATTTTGGAGACGGTGCTGATAAAACCAGATGAGCTCTATAGAGAAACCAAAGTAATAGATGGTATTAGTGATCACGAAGCTGTTTTTGTCATAGTTAAAAAATAAATGTGATAGAAAGGAAGGTCTTAAAAGTAGGACTATTAGGCAGTACCATATGGCTGATAAAGCAGGCATGAGGGAGTTTAAAAAAATAAATATGATAGGTGGAAAATGGTAAATAAAAATATAAACAGACTCTGGGATGGGTTTAACCCATTGCCATACTTTGATGACACTTTCGCCCTGGTACACGGAAAATTCATAAGTTCATTATCGTGGTTAGCTGGTCAGAGAGATTTATTCTGTTTGTTTTGCAGCCTACCTGATAGATTTCAAATGATACCTGAAGCTATTTTCTCTGTGTAAATACTGAGCTGAAATACAGAAAATAAAAAGCACCTCAATTTGCCGCAAGTTGTAAACAAACATGATGGCATCCCTATTCATAACTGGATTGAAAATAGTGATGTTGAAAGTGGAAATGATTCTCTGGAGAGTGAACATACTTCTTCTTCTTCTTCTTCTTCTTCTTCTTCTTCTTCAATTGACAGTGATGAAAGGGATTCCGATATCAGTTCCGAGGTGAGAGTGCCAATAGAAACTATGGGACAAAACCAGAATGCAACAAGAGTGGGTGAGGACTCTAGTAATGATACTTGGAGTTGGGATCTTGTTGCCACTACGCCTGTTTCTGTAACATGCAAACCAATTCCTGAAATTCACTCTATAGTGTGGAGGAGGTTGGGGAATAATCCAAAAGAAATGGATATAGTGAATGAATTTCTAATCCCACCGTTCTGGGATCACATTACAAAGGAAACCAATGCCAATGCCTCTGCATTTCTTGCTAATTTATCTGCTTCCCTTGAAACCAGTAATATTAACAAACAAAAACATTGGTTTCCTGTTACTATAGATGAGTTAAAAGCTCATTTGCATTGTGTATTCTTATGTCGCAGACAAAAAAGCCTGCAGTGCAAGATAACTAGTCAAAACGTAGAGTAGGCCTAATAGAAACTCCCATATTTAGTGAAACCATACCATTCAAGCACTTCGTTTCTATAAACAAATTCTTCCATTTTAGTATGGACTCCTCTGAATCAAAGCATGACAAACTAAGAAAGGTTAGACCTGTTACGGATTTACTTTTTGACAGATTCAAGTTTGTGTATACTCCAGGAGGAAATATTTGCATTGATGAATCGATGATGAAATTCAAAGGTAGACTGTTGTTTGTTCAATATAATCCATCCAAGAGAGCAAGATTCGGTATAAAGGTGTATAAAGTTTGCTCTTCAAAGAACGGCTATTGCTGCTATTTCAAAATATATACTGGGAAGGATTATGAGGGAGGATCCACCTACAGTGATTTGTTAGTTAGTGAGAGGATTGTTATTGACAAGTGTAAGGATCTTTGTACATGGATAACTGGTACAGTACACCGTCTTTGTACAAGATTCTTCTGGAACATAACACACATGCTATTGGCACGGTTAGGGTAAACAGGAAATATATGTCTCCTAAGTTGAAGAAAACACAGCAGAAGGAAGGGGAACTTACTTTTGCTTCAGCGAACAAAATCCTAGACGTAAAATGGACTAACAAAAAGCGTGTACAGTTTTTGTCAACTCAGCACGATAGACCAGATTTTGTTACAGTCCAATCAAAACGAGGGAAGAAGAAGCTGAAACCCAACCTGGCAGTCGATTATAATGGTGGAATAGATGGGGTCGACTCTCACGATAGGCGACTGGTGCCTTTCCCACTCATGAGGAAGTATGTGAAAGGCTATAAAAAGATGTACTTCTATCTCCTTGATGTGGCATTATTTAATTCCTTTCTCATTTGGCAAATTCTCAACCCAACAATGAAGAGTAAACACTTCACAGCATTCTGCATCAGTGTTGCAGAACACTACCTAGAAGGTGCTCAAATACCACAATACCCCAGCAGAGGCCATCCCCACACTGGTACCACCCCATTGAGACTTCAAAGTCAACATTCTGGACACTTCTCATGCAAAAATGCCCCTATAGAGAAGAAATTAGTGCCATCCAAGCAATGCAAGGTGTGTTACGTACAGAAGGAAACCTCTTTTCAATGCATCAAATGCACGGTTGACCTCCATGTTGATAGGTACCTGTTTCTTGGTGTACCATGCAAAACATGACTTCTCCAAACCATAAAAAGATAAAACTTTAAAAAATGTTATCGTGTGTGTCTTCAAGTTTCCTGTATGTGATTAGTCTCATTTATGTTGAAGTGACTGAAAAATAAATGGTATGTAAGGGAATATTTCCTTTCACAAGTAATGGTAGGCCAGAGGGTTAAAGCAATTGTTGAGGAATATGAAAACAGGCTTGTACCTTTAAAGGTGGTAAGGATGGTAAAGACCCACTATATTATAACAGAGAAGTAAAGAGACTGAAAAGGAGGCACAGGTTGGAAAGAAATAAAGTTAGAAATGGCTGTGGAAGTAAGAAGAAATTGAAGGAACTTACTAGGATATTGAATCTAGCAAAGAGGTCACTTAAGGATAATATGATGGCAAGCATAATTGACAGTCATAAAAATTTTGAGTGAAAAATTGAAGGGTATGTATAGGTACTTTAAGGCAGAAACAGGTTCCAAGAAGGACATTCCAGGAATCATTAATGAACAAGGTAAGTGTCTATGCGAGGATCTTCCAAAGGCAGAAGTATTCAGTCAGCAGTATGTAAATATTGTTGGTTACAAGGATAATGTACAGATAGAGGAAGTGACTAATACTAAAGAAGTATTAAAATTTACCTATGATAACAATGACATTTACAATAAGATACAAAAGTTGAAAACTAGAAAAGCGGCTGGAATTTATAAGATTTTCTTTTATTTTTACGAGTTGCTTTATGTCGCACAGAGACAGATAGGTCTTATAGCGATGATGGGATAAGAAAGGCCTAGGAATGGAAGGAAGCAGCCGTGGCCTTAATTAAGGTACAGCTCCAGCATTTGTCTGGTGTGAAAATGGGAAAACGCGGAAAGCCATCTTCAGGGCTGCCGACAGTGGGGTTCGAACCCACTATCTCCCAGATGCAAGCTCTCAGCTGCGCACTCCTATCCGCATGGCCAACTCACCTGGTTTCATAAGATTTCTGGGGATATACTAAAGACAATGGGTTGGGATATAGTACAATATCTGATGTACGTATTTGATTATTGTTTGCAAGAAGGAGCTATACGAAATGAATGGAGAGTTGCTACAGTAGCTGCTTTATATAAAGAAAAGGGTGATAGACATAAAGCTGAAAATTACAGGCCAGTAAGTTTGACATGCATTGCATGTAAGCTTTGGGAAAGCATTCTTTCTGATTACATTAGACATGTTTGCAAAATGAATAACTGGTTCGATTGAAGGCAGTTTAGGTTTAGGAAAGGTTATTCTACTGAAGCTCAACTTGTAGGATTCCAGAAATATATAGCAGATATCTTGGATTCAGGAGGTCAAATGGACTGTATTACAATTGACCTATCTAAGTCGTTTGATAGGGTAGATCATGGGAGACTACTGGCAAAAATGTGTGCAATTGGACTAAATAAAAGAGAGACTGAATGGGTGACTATACTTCTAGAAAATAGATCTCAGAGAATTAGGGTAGGAGAAGCTTTATCTGACCCTGTAATTATTAAGATGCGAATTCCTCGAGGCAGTATTATAGGACCTTCATGTTTACTTATATATATAAATGATATGAGTAAAGAAGTGGAATCAGAGATAAGGCTTTTTGCAGATGATGTTATTCTGTACAGAGTAATAAATAAGTTACAAGTTTGTGAGCAACTGCCAAATGACCAAAAGGTTGTGAGATGGACAGTACACAATGGTATGATGATAAACAAGTTAAAAAACAGGTTGTGAGTTTCACAAATAGGAAAAGTCCTCGCAGATTTAATTGCTGCATTGATGGGGTGAATGTTCCTTATGGGGATCACTGTAAGTACCTAGGTGTTAATATAATGAAAGATCTTCATTGGGGCAATCACATAAATGGGATTGTAAATAAAGGGTACTGATCTCTGCACCACGGTTTTGAGGGTATTTAGGGGTTGTAGTAAGGATGTAAAGGAGAGGGCATGCAAGTCTCTGGTAAGACCCCAACTAGTATATGGTTCCAGGGTATGGGACCCTTGCCAGGATTACTTGATTCATGAACTGGGAAAAATCCGAAGAAAAGCAGTTTGATTTGCTCTGGGCGATTTCCGACAAAAGAGTAGCATTACAAATTTGTTGCAAAGTTTGGGCTGGAAAGACTTGGGAGAAAGGAGACGAGCTGCTGGACTAAGTGGTATGTTTGAAGCTGTCAGTGGCCGACCATGCCCAGCCATTTTCAGGCCTGCTGATGGTGGTTTGTTAATTTTCTGTTCTTTAGTTTTGCAATATTATACAGTATTAGTACTAGCAATGAAATTTTGCCTATTTGCATATTTTATTCCTGTGTACAGAAATGTAGGCTTTTATGATATAAATCTATTTTAGGCTCCTTTAAGCAAGAATTTGTCGGCTTAATTGTGCATATAATGCCTATTTCAGTGGTTTCTGCCTATTTAATACCATTTGACAGTCTTCTAATGAAGCCAATTTTCTTCCAATGTATTTTATTCTAGCTGTTGGGGTTGACAGAATTATTTTCTTGTTTCTCAACATCTGTTTACCCCACTAACAATAAGGAGAATTCTCAGGAACTTTCCAGAAGTAGCACTTCGGGAATTTAGTTCAGAAGAAACAACAAACTATTTCACCACGAATCCTTCCGACCCTCCCATCTCATAAAATGATATGTAAGAACCAGTCGATGTTGAACTACATTGTACACACCCACATCCTCTACCTCCCACTCGCTGCAAGTCATTGGATGGTTTGTATTGAGATAGTGTTGAGATCCACTTTGAAGAAGTGTGTTTGGCAATGCCTAAAGAGAAATCTTCCGGTTCTCTTGACTGATGCACTGGATCACTGGATATTCCAACTTCACTACCAGTTGAAGTGTAGTTTTCTGCCAAGTAAGGAAGTACGTCCATTTGTCCTTTTTTTTTTTTTTTCAATTGATACTACGATTGCATTTGGTTGTAGCACTTACAGGCCTATTAATTTATGTATTGTGGTAAGTTGTTTTGTTGCAATGCTATATAATTCAGGCTATGGACAATGAGGATGCCAAGAAAGCCATGTCCTGCCCATTGGTTTGATGACATTTGGCATTCCTGAAGGCAAATTCAGCAAGCTGTGACAGAGCTGGAGAGGAGGGACATGCTTGTCCCTTGTGGAGTCCATTAGGATTGTGGAAGAAGTTAGGGGAAGGTAGCAAGTAGGTGGAGCAGATGAATTGGCTTCATTGGCTTTGTGTGATGTTGGGAGATTCTTCTCACAATGCAGAAACATTCTTCATGACAAGAGAACACAAATGAAGTAAACATAAAAAATGTGTTACTTGTAAATTCCTACCATAGTCATTGAGTGTACTATTGAATTATAGGTAATTTTTTCATGCCTATTTGGTTGCTTATTTTACATAATGGTGCCTATGTACTTACCTATTTTAAGTGTTTTTGGAATCCTGACCTTAGTTATTATTGCCAAGAGTTATAAGGAGTAAACTACACCACTGGTTAGAAATCATCAAATTGTAACCAAATGAAGACAGAAGTAGTGAGTTACCTGTTCATAGAACTCCTCAAAGATCACCTTGACTGTCTCCTTCTGTAGTTCCCATGGTTTAGCACTGGCTGACAAGTCACTGGCTGTCATCGTTATGGCCAGCAGTAGCATCCTGTGTATCAAACAACACAATGACAACAGCATTACTAAAATAAAGAGTACAAACCAACAGTGCTGTGGATGTAATAGTCCGCATGTATTTTGTCTCGAGAGCTTGGATTAACCCTCTACCACAGGGACTTGAACTTTGTGCTGGAAATACTTGGGAGTAAGGAGACGAGATGGTCGACTATGTGGTATGTCATCATAAGTTATGAATTTCATTATGGTCCATATTGACAATTGATCGCTATCAAAGGATAGAGAAGGGTCCGCCTATTTAATGCCATTAGCTTGTATAGTGTACTATATAACTGGTACTAGTTTTGACCTCACATACATTGGGTCATCTTCAGCCAAGGTCTAATTGGAAATCATATGCTCACATACAATCAATAGTAAATAAAACAATCTGGTATTTAAGACATTGATGAAGTCCGACAAGACATCCAAAATTGAAACTAAATGACACATCAAATCTGCTGCAGTTGGTGCCGGACTATGTCGTCTCTGGTTTGGTTGCTGTAGGAGCTGGAGTCAACAAACTTAGTAAGGTTACTAAGGAACATTGTGAAAAAGTTATTTGCCCTCCTGTTATGAAGAAGCACTTCGAAAAATTAGAATTAGTGTAGGCAACAATAGCGTCTTATGATGACATACCACATAGTCGACCATCTCATCTCCTTACTCCCAAGTCTTCCCAGCACAAAGTCAAAGTCCCTGTGGTAGAGGGTCCCTTGTGGAGTCCATTAGGATTGTGGAAGAAGTTAAGGGAAGGTAGCAAGTAGGTGGAGCAGATGAATTGGCTTCATTGGCTTTGTGTGATGGCCAGCAGTAGCATCCTGTGTATCAAACAACACAATGACAACAGCATTACTAAAATAAACAGTACAAACCAACAGTGCTGTGGATGTAATAGTCCTCATGTATTTTGTCTTGAGAGCTGTATTCAGAAGACTTTCGATTCACGCAGCTTTTATGCTTAGCCGTAGCGCAGTGCCATTGCACATTAAATCGCTTTATCGCCACTACCTTAACTTCACATGCTTTACAAAAAAGAATTGTTCCGTCAGTACTGAACGTCTCTTCACCGAACTCTTTCACATACTTTCTTAACTTTACAGCTTCACTACACTTCACTTTCGCCTTGATGGAGTTCACTGCAGTACTACAAGTGTGACCAATCTGTTGAAATCTGTTGCAAGAGCAAAAGAGCTTTAACTCGACCCTGCAAGGAAGAACTGGGCGAGATATAACATGCCGTTTCCTTGTTTTGCTAATTGCTTCTGAGCTAAATATATCTACTGGAGCGACATTCTATTGAAAGGCGGAAACGCACTATCGTCATGTTCCATGACCTCAAGTGTACAGTGTCGCAATCTAACTTGTCCACAAAGATGTGCTAAAAGACGCCCATAGAGCAACGCCTTCTTGGAATCAGGTCTTCTAAACCTGCTACCTGCCTATTCCATGAAAAGAAAGAAAAATATATCTACTACACTATTCGGAAATCCTGTGTTTGAAACTCGACGCAGATAACATGTACCTTGTTAATGACGCCTCAGTTTAAACAAAAATGCTGAAATTATAACCAAATATGACCTTATATCACTGAAATGAGCAAAATATCACCAAAACAATAAAAATGGCTGAAATATGCATTTATAGGCAACATCAAATTGCTTTAAACGTGGTCAGGGACCTGTCATTCAAACTTATTTTTCAGATTTTTGGGTAAAATGATCTCAGGAATCTATGATCCGCCAGCAACCTCACTGAAATTCATGATCTTTATGCAGTATTATTTGTTTCGATCAAAGGTAGTGTTGAGAAGATACTCAAAAGTCTAATTAGTAATGAAATCATTAATGATATTGGTGGAAACAAACCTCAATAGAAGAAATGCAAAACCAAATAAATGGACACATGTAACCAAGACCAAGTTGTAGAACTTTCCCACACTCATTATTTATATGGGGCTAGTTAGGTACCTAAAATATTGGACTAGGAAAGCAACAGATAGGGAATCTGCCACCTGGGCGACTGCCCTAAATGCAGATCAGTATTGATTGATACTTGTCAAAGCATTTCTTATACCACTTGTATTCTTACATTTGTACGTATTATTTTTACATAAAGTCTTTCAAGCATTTTACAATGACACATTACCTGTTCGACATTGGTAGCTTATAAAAAGTGGTACAGAGTGGTCAAGACAGGCTGTGATACTGCTGATGTATTTAGTATTGTTGTGAACAGCAGAAAATAATGAATATGAAACATGTTGCATCATGTCCTTTTACATTCCTTTACCCAATCAACAAAAACATGAATGTACTTGAACAAACAGTGGGGGACCAGTCCTTTACCACATCGATGATGGCATATTCTTTTCAGAGTTTATTCATTAGAAACAACGTAAAACTACCAGGATACCTGAACTCGAATGGGTATATTAGGTACTATTATATATACTGGCAGAAAAAAATATCCAAACACCATGAAATAAGGAATGTAGATATGGAAATTTTGGCAATATAATAGTGTTCAACTCATAGCAACTTGAAGATAATGTTCAAAATACCCTCCTTGTGGGCATGTTCCCAGCCACTGAGCAAACACTATTGTACTCAACCAGGATCAAACCTGTCGGTAGGGGTGGTAGAATGACACCCATAGTATTCCCTGTCTGTCGTAAGATGAGACATAAAGGGGCCCCAAAGTTTGAACTTGGGAGCGTGGGTTGGGAACGATTGGGCCCTTTAGCCGAGTTCTGGCACTGTTTCCACTTACTTGTGACAGGCTCCTCACTTTCATCTCTAGTTATTTTCCGACCCCGATGCTGTTAGGTTCTGAGGTCTAGGGAGTCTTTCATTTTCATGCAATTGTGGCCCTTGTCTTTCTTTAGCTGATGCCTTCATTTTTCCAACTATAGGACCCCTTTCCATTTTTAAGTGTTATATAGATGATGGTTGCCCAGTTTTACTTCCTCTTAAAACAATAATCAACACCACCACTGCCACCATCGACCAGGATCAAACCTGCGATCTTTTGGTCCAACATGCTAGCTACGCACCTGCCTGTCCATCTAAGGCTAACATTACTCGATTATATGACAAAATGTATTACTCAAACTCACTTACATTGTTGGAGTGTAGGCCTACTGTACCTCGAATGTATACTTTCAATAATAATCTCAAAACCAAAGCATTTCAGACCATATGTTTATAGTGGTTTGGTGTAAGGTAGGGAACCTGTCTCCACTGCCTGTCCAAATATTTCTGGTACACTCTGTATTGCAATCTTTAATCAATATATATTTTCATTCTCACACCAGTTACTGCTAGTACCTAAGTAGGCTTCACATATAGACATACCAGAGAAATTGTATTATGAAGCATTGAACAGTTTGTGGAATAATGTGCATTCAATGAAAAAAAAAAAAAAAATTGAACTGAACACTGCCTTTCTGTGAAGTTTCTTGTCTAATGAACATTGTGAGAATGAGAAAAAAAAATATATTGGTCCACCTTAGTTAATACAAGTGTGTCTTAAAAGAAATATTTCAGAAAATTCACACAAATGTTACATGTTTCAGCCCAATTTGGCCTTCTTCAGTCTTAAAGATAGAATATAAAGTTAGTAAAACACTGAAAAAAACCTCACAAAACTAAAAAATTCTAAAAAAATTAAACTTGAAGTATTGTATCTTATCATGTCGTTAGAAACATAACCAAAAAACACCAGATATAGCAACATGTAATAAAAACACTCTTTCTTGAAGTCTTGATGTTGAAGGTGACTTAAGAGGTGTGAAAGGGGTTTCTGATATCAGTTTGTAAGAAGTATCAAATTATCTTGATTTCATAAGTTTTTGGATGTCACATGGGATACTATGCCAATTAAAATTAGCATAAATTAAGTAATGATGCTGGCTTGAAGAAAATAGAACATGTTATAAATTTTAATTAATCCAGTGTTTGATAGTTCATTAATTTTTGTCGACATATCACACGGTTTCGTAGTATTCATATTCAGTATTAAGCAATGCTTATGTTAGTTATATATAGGAACTTGTGCCTGCAAGTTAATTTATTAGAACTGGGCCCTTGTTTTATAGAAAAGGAATATAGTGAGCCACGGTCTCTCAGAGGTTGAGAACTGCTGTAGTAAAAGAAACCACATAGGCCTACATCTGGATGATGGGAATAACCCTAGTATTGTCATGTTAAAGCTAATTGAAACCTGGGAAGTACCTGTGCTCGCTCTCGGTCCAGCTGAAGCTCTGGTCACTGACTAGTTGACCAACACGAGCCTTGTTGGGAAAGAAGACGGCAAGGTCCGTCGCCAAGATGCAGTGCTTGATGAGACCCAACACCTCCTTATACTCAGAGTTGGACAGCTTGCTGAAGATGTTGTGTCCCTTCTGTGAAGAAAGTAACACATATAATGAGAGCATGGAACATCTCTTCAACACTACCATTCTGTAGACATGAACAGCTTTGATTTAATCAATCTTCAGATCATACGTATGACGAATATGATCGCAAATCACGTTTGGAGGTGATTATTGTTTTAAGATAAAGTATAACAACCATACTCACCTAACTGAACAGTAATCAAAGGAGGGATAGGGAGAGGTATGATTGGTGCTCTAGTTGAGGGAATACATAACTAGTAACTGTGCAGGCTGTGATGTGAAATACTGATTGATGGCAATGGTGGAGAGGCCTATTATCAAAGAGGGGTGTTACAGTACAGATGGTCGATGTGATCTTGCAGGCTGTGATGTGAAGTATTCATGGATGGCCATGACTGACATATTATCGAAAAGGGACATTAAAATACAAATGGTTGATGTGATCCTGCAGGATGTGATGTGAAGTATTGATGGATGGCCATGACTGAGACACATATCATCAAAGAGGGGCATTAGAATACAGATGGTCGATGTGATCTTGCAGGCTGTAATGTGAAGTATTGAAGGATGACCATGGCTGAGACATATATTATTACAGAGGGGCGTTAGAATACAGATGGTCGATGTGATCTTGCAGGCTGTAATGTGAAGTATTGAAGGATGACCATGGCTGAGACATATATTATTACAGAGGGGCGTTAGAATACAGATGGTCGATGTGATCTTGCAGGGTGTAATGTGAAGTATTGACGGATGGCCATGATTGAGTTATATATTATCAAAGTGGAGCGTTAGAGTACTGATGGTCGATGTGACCTTGCAGGCTGTGATACGAAGTATTGATAGATGGGCATGTCTGAGATATATATTAAAGGCGCTTTTATCAAAGATGCCTCATCTTATCATACAGTATAGAAGTAATTATTTCATTCACGGCAGTTTCATAGGCCCCGAGTCATTTTTCTCCTTTCTTGCACTTGTCAACCTCAAATTTCATACCGGTACAGGTGTTTCTCGAAAATTATTCATTAGATGAAAATAAAGTAATCTTTATCAATTTGAGTTTCATTTATTGAAAAACACAATTTTATATTCTGCTTTGGTTCCTTTCTTTTTAATTTTGCCATTCTGAGTGAGTTTTAACACTCCCAGTATGCTAAGGTGGTTGGACTCGATCAAGAAGAAACCTGGATTGGAACACTGTTGAGGAGTTTTATGATGACTGGTTAGAGGACATCCTGACCTGGCTGGGGCTGGAAAAGGGGATTGATGATAATGAATTCTTGTGTGGTAATCATTGTTTATTTGTTGTTAATGATGTAATCAATCTTACAGAGATGTAGATACGCTACTTGTCAGCTAACTGCGAGCAACACAGCGCGCTCTACCCTTACTCATATAAATTTAACATAGAGCATCACAAATGTATGTATTTAAATTTTAATCCACTCTTACCATATGATACTAGTGGGGATTTGAAACACAGTGGTTCAGACAAAGAGCTATGGAACAGTCCACACTTTAAAAAAAATGCTGCTTCTTCATAGTCTTCCATTTCACATATGCTCCTGTTGACTTGAAGTAGAATTTGAAGAACACTTTAAAAACTACTGTCTAATTATTACTCCAGCCCTATGGTATAGAGGTAGCATGCCTGTGTCTTACCAGGAGGCTTCAGGTTCAATTCTCAGCCAGGCCAGGAATTTTTACCTGGATCTGAGAGCTGGTTCCAATTTCACTCACCCTGTGAGGAGCTATCTGACGGTGAGATGGTGGCCCCAGTCTAGGAAGCTAAGAATAACGGCCGAGAGGATTTGTCATGTTGACGATACCTCATCCACAGCGATCTTTTCTAACATGGAAGCCTAATTATTAAAATAGTAACTACCACTTCATAGATCAGAATCTGTAAACTACAGCAACCACGGCGTGATAGTGTTGGTGGTTTGAAATGCTGACTGAGACTGTGATGTTCTCTAACATATGGTGATGAATACCCAATACCTTCAGGAGATGGTGGTGGTGGTGATTATTGTTTTAAGACGAAGTATAACTGGGCAACCGCCCTCTATTAACGCAAATCGAAGGGCAAAAATGCAAGGGGTCCGGCCAAAGAAAGGCAAGGACCATGAAGGGCGTGAAAATGAAAGTTTCTCTTGGCATTGAACACTCTAATAACATTGGGGTCAGAAAAGAACAAGAGTTGACCATGGGAGGTCAGGATTGATGAAAGCAAGGAGCCTGACCCAAGTAAGTAGAAGCAATGTCAGGACTCAGCTAAGGGCCCCGCAGTCATCAAACCACACTCCCAAGTTAAGAGCCCCTGGGGCTCCTTTCAGTTGCCTCTTATGACAGGGAGGGGATACCATGGGTAAGATGCCACGTGGTTATACGGCCTCTCCAACCGAACATCAAGCCGGAGTTGTTTTCTCTTCTCTGAATTACAATTTTATTGTTTTGAAAGGAAGAAAATATCAAGTAGCTACTCAGACCTTGTAGACTTGGGAAGAATTATTTGATTCTCAATCAGTGGCAGTGCATGTTGAATTATGTTGGTGGTTCTGTGCTGTAACATCCAGTTCATTGCAGTTAGACAAATCTAAATTCGTACTGCATACGGGAAGTGAGCTGTGTGCATCCGTCCCACAACCCTGCAGAAACGCCTTGTTCCATGTCCTAAAAGCTTTGAAATTCCCAGAAATTTACAGAGAAAATACAAGTTAACACACATTTCAATTTGTAAGACCCCAATTTTGAGAGACTTCAAGGATATAAATAACTAACTTGTAAAAGAAAACAGCAGTTAAATAACAAAAATAAAATCTTTCTTCTGCTTATTGCAAAAAGGTTGATCTAGTATCAACACACTCGTATTTACAGAGGTTCTGAGACCTACTTACATCTTTGGGAGTTGGCGGGGGAACATCATCTGATGATACTAACATTCCTATTTTCATTTTCATGACTACCTAACTTCGAAGAATTCACACCATTACAGAGAAACATCTTCATGATTACTTGTAGAATGTTTACTGATGTAATTCATTTTAACTTGTCTCATCTTGCCAGCTGTATTATGAAGAGTGAAAACCTTTGTCGAAAGAAGGTCAATTTAAACCCTTGAAATAATACTCTGCCAAATTGTTATGCAATAGTAAGGCGCCAGCCTGGAGCAGTGACATGTCAATACAAATCGTTAAGACAGATCTTTCCTTTCACATCCACCAAGACAAAGTTGTCCCAAAGAGGATGATAGTCCAAGAGAGGAGTGCGCATGATTTACAGCCGTGCTTCGGGAGGAAGTGTCAACGATTCTGAAAATTAGGATGTCTCAGAGACACAGCCCTTCAGTACACATGAATGGGCCAGCGTGCTGTAAGGCGTGCAGTTCTTACAGAACATTATAGGTGACTCTTAGCCACCTATAGGAGAAAGCTGTAGTTAAGTGTGCTCTTTAATGTTCCGTCATTCACAGATCCAAGCAAGGTTGCCAGATCACCAGCATCTGAATGGGTATCGATCTTTGACTGAAGGATGGAACTGCTCATCGCTGTATATTATACTGTTCATTCCGGTGGTTCTGCATCTCTGCAGATCGTATTGTGAAGCTGCCCCTACTTTCAATTGTTTCCTTGTTTAAAATTATCTTTATTTCAGGGTCATCTTCAGCTCAATGCAAGAGCAGAATATAGGCACTGAGCGGCAAAAAGTCATGGGAAGACACTGAATGTGATGTTAACGAGTTGCTCCTCTGAGAGCCCTCAAAACAGCAACAATACAGTGAGGTATTGACTCTACAAGGTGTTGGAATCATTCTGGAGGGATCTGGACCCACACATCTTGCATTGCATTGCATGTATTTGGTGCAGGGTTCATGGAGCGTGCACCAGCATGGACAGCATCCCACAAATGCTTGACTGGATTAAGACTGGGGGATCTGGTGGGCCAATCCATGGTTGTAACTTCATTGGAGTACTCCTCCAACCACCTGCGTGCCACCACAGAGTGGTAACATGGCGCATTGTCATGTTGAAACATGGCACCTCCATCAGGGTATTCCATGGTTCTGTGGAGGCGATGTGGTGTTCGTTCGTTAAATGCCTGTGGTCTTCCTGTGTGGCAGTTTATGCAGGTGGTAACATTCTCTCTGCGATATTGAAGATCCACCCTTGGCACTGTTTATCTCCGAAACCCAAATTCGTATGTAATCTCCGCAATGCTATGACCCATGTGCCATGCACCAATGATCATTCCATGTTCAAAGTCAGTTAACTCACAATGTGTTGCAATCTTCATGACACTGGTGTCTGTCAGAGACTGCTCAGCTACGTAGCAGCTAGTCTCAGTGCTCAGGAGTCATACACGGCACATTTTCTAATGGGACACTCCTTCCTGTGACTTTTGGCCACTCAGTGTATTAATTGTAGTTTCAATTATTAATAACAAAAATGTGACAAACGACTATTAACATACAACAGTTACCTGAATAATTGTAGCCCAAATGGGATGGTTCCCTTCTAAGAATGGGAATCATAAAAAATAAGTTTAGGCAGAAAAGGAGAAAGGAGCCTCACCTGCTGGAGGATGGCGACAGTCTGGTTGAAATGGTGGTGCTCCATCGTCGAGGTGCTGTAGATGGCTGCAAGAGGAGATTCTGTCTCTAGCATGAATTTGTTGTTCTTGCCACGGTGATCGAGGTCGTGACACAGGGCGGCGATGTAAAGGGCCAGGCACTGTAAGGGAGAAGTGCTTATCTTTCTAATAACACTTAGCAAGTGAAGAAACACAACCCTGACTCAACAGCTGGAATAAGTTGAAGAAAGTTTCATTGATAAACTTTGTTTATGTTGTCAGTGAGCTAAATAAGAGAAAGTAGAGGGAAACTAGTATGTGACACCTTGTGCAGAAAGGGACCCAAAGTCAGCAGTGGAAATTTTACAGCAGAGCTCAACAAAAGTGTCTGGGGTGTAAAAACTGCATTTCTATGTTTTGACTTCATGTGCTATGCATGAGTATAACGACGGGAACCTGCCAAGTGGAACAACCTAATTCGTCACAAAGTTTGCTCAGCGAAAGAGGGGACGAAATAAGCGAACACGTGTTTTGGTTTATCCGTAGACATTCGACCGTTTCCGGGAAAATGACGGTCGAAGTTTCTGACGTGCTTTATGTGTCTATTAGAGTGTAGTAAGTTCAACTGACGCGGTGGCACAGAGGCTTTCGCCACGACCTCACTCTTTTGCATCCCGTGTTCAAATCCCAACAAAAGTTTTTTGTGTTTCATTTATTTACTTTTGTCAATTGACTATTACTATATGAGTAGTTTTGACCAATGTATTTTGCAATACTATTGTCCTTTTTTGTCTATTAATGTTCTCTCTGGTAAATGAATTTTAAAACAACTTATTTCACTGAAGCTCAACTTGTAGAATTCCAGCAAGATATAGCAGATATCCTGGATTCTGGAGGTCAAATGGACTGTGTCGCGATTGATTTATCTAAGGTCTTTGTTAGGGTAGATCATGGGAGTCTACTGGCAAAAGTGAGTGAAATTGGAGTAGACAAATGGGTGACTTGATTGAATGGGTAACTATATTTCTAGAAAATAGATCTCAGAGAATTAGAGTTGGTGAAGCATTATCTGACCCTGTGATAATTAAGAGGGGAATTCCTCAAGGCAGTATTATTGGACCTTTATGTTTTCTTATATATATAAATGATATGAAATGGAATCACAGGTAAGGTTTTTTGCAGATGATGTTATTCTGTATAGAGTAATAAATAAGTTACAAGATTGTGAGAAACTGCAAAATGACCTTGATAATGTGCGAGATGGACAGTAGGCAATAGTATGATGACAAACAGGGTTAAAAGTCAGGTTGTGAGTTTCACAATTAGGAAAAGTCCTCTCACTTTAAATTACTGTGTTGATGGGGTGAAAGTTCCTTATGGAGATCATTGTAAGTACCTAGGTGTTAATCTCTCCTAAGTTACGCAGCAGCTTGAGTCTTTGCAACTTGATGTCATGAAAGAGAAAGCTGTAACTGGCATTTTTCTCAAAATACACTTTTCTTAATATCATCATCATCATTTTCCAGCTCTATTTTATTGTTTCTGGTGTACAAGTGCTCGCCACTTCTTCCTGTCAAAGTATAGTTTCTGTTCCTCTATGTCCTCCCACTTGGCGTTCCACTTGCTGACCTATGATTTCAATGTGTCTATTCATTTATTCCTTGGTCTCCCAACTGGCCTCTCTCCTTATGTCCTTTCCATGTAATGGATCACCTTGTTTAAGAGCAGCATAAGACAATAGGACCTAGACCAGAGCATCATAATGGATGAGGAGTGCTGGAGAGAGGGAGGTATGTGGAATGGAACTCAGCTGGATTTCAGTGAGGCAAAACGATGTTATTGATGATGAACTGCTTACCTCATTGGAAGAAAATACAGTCTGAGCATGCTTGATGATGCTGTACATGGAATTGGCCACTGCAAATCCGTGCGTCCAGTTGTGATATGGTACCCGCCGGTAGTTCTTCTTGACCGTCAACGTGAAGCGGATGAGGGAATCTCGGTCGAACTTTGTCAGACCGAAGAGATCCTTGAACATGTAGATGGCATGTCGGGCCTTCTCGTAGTCGTCCAGCGTGAAGACACTGAAGTAATAGCTGCAAAAAATGAAAGGCTGCATGTGTATTTCTACCGGGAAAAGAACAATTCTCAATTCCTTCATTTTTAACAACATTTTCAAGTATAACAAGGATTTTTCCTTTCATATACCAATGAAGGTACAGTGGTTTGATAAGTTGACAGGTTTAGTGGTGGTGGTGGTGATTACTGTTCTAATAGAAAGTACAACTGGGCAACCATCCTCAGCTAACACTAATCACAGGGAAAAATTGAAGGGTTCCAACACTTCAAACAAGTGTCCGACTAGTTGGCTGAATGGTCAGCATACTGGCCTTCAGTTCAGAGGGTCCCGGGTTCGATTCCCGGCCGGGTCGGGGATTTTAACCTTTATTGATTAATTCCAATGGCTTGGGGGCTGGGTGTTTGTGCTGTCCCCAACATCCCTGCAACTCTCACACCACACATAACACTATCCTCTACCACAATAACACGCAGTTACCTACAAATGGCAGATGCTGCCCACCCTCATCGGAGGGTGTACCTTACAAGCAGTATTGCCAACTTAGTGGATTTTCCGCTAAATTTGGTGGAATTAGAAGACTGTCGGCGGAGAAATATATCATTTAGCTGACAGCAGAATATTTGGCGGAATTCTAGATTTATTATAGTGGAATTTAGTGTTTTATCCATTTTATGTTCTTTTTTAATTTGTACTCCAGTCTGTCTCTGAGCTATTCCGTATTTCTTGTCAGGAGCTAGCAGTCACATGAGGAAAACATGTTATTTGGATTTGATGTTATGAGATCATGCTGTCATGAACTTCTGCGTGGGGAAAGGGTACTTATCTCTTAGTTGACGAATGACGACAGATAATGAAACTGTGAGAGAGTAGCATTTATTTTCATGCTATGAAGGTAGACCGTTTAATAAACTGGCGTGTTTTGTGTGTGGCCCTTGAGATAGGGGATTCACCTACTTTTCACCCTTTACCGAGCTCAATAGCTGCAGTTGCTTAAGTGCGGCCAGTATCCAGTATTCGGGAGATAGTAGGTTCGAACCCCACTGTTGGCAGCCCTGAAAATGGTTTTCCATGGTTTCCCATTTTCACACCAGGCTGTACCTTAATTAAGGCCACAGCCGCTTCCTTCCCAATCCCAGCCCTTCCCTGTCCCATCGTCGCCTAAGACCTATCTGAGTCGGTGCGATGTTAAGCAACTAGCAAAAAAAAGTTTGCACCCGGCACTAAAATGCCTGCAAGTTTTAGCTCGCCGGCTCGCAGACAGGGGGTTAATCCCAGTGAAACTCCCAGATCAGGTGAGTGCAGACATTTACTTTTATTATTATTATTATTATTATTATTATTATTATTATTATTATTATTATTATTATTATTGGTCATTTTATTGCTCATTATTTGATATCGGATTTCTTGGCAGAATTTTAGCGGATTTTAAGTAGTATTTAGTGGATCTTGAAAATATAAGTTGGCAACACTGCTTACAAGGGTTGCACTCGGCTAGAAATAGCCACACAAATATTTTTTACTTAAAAAAAGTAAGGTATCGGCCAAACCTAATACCATTAGGGTTGGAGGAGAACAAGAGTTAACCAAGTGAGGTAAGATAGGATAGATGAAAGTCAGGAGCTAAAGGCTCCATGGTCACCAATCCATGCTCCCAAGATAAGAGCCCCTGGGGCTCTTTCAGTCACCTCTTAGGAGAGGTAGAGGATACCACCCCCACCCCGCAGGGGATCATTGCTGGAAAGAGTCTTCTATCATTGCCAGACAGTATACATATTTTGGTGTAGTTCTAGGTAGATTTGGCAGATCCCCAGGAGCACAAACACAACAGAGAAATTTTAAATTAAAGCCAACACTTATTTCGCTGAATTTGAAATTTCTTAATGATCTGTTATTCAAATACAGAAAAGACACCATTGCGAATGCAGCCTAATACAGGAGTACTTTAACTTTCTATGGCAGTTGAAACATTAGAATGTACGCATTTATAAATGTATTAAATAATATAGAATTAACAGTATTAATAGACAAATCAAGATAACATTTACAAGTACAGAGAGTATTTATTATTATCATTTATTATTATTTTTTTATTTTTTCATTATTTGCTAATAGATCAACTAAGGACGATGATAAGTTCCATTATCCATTCTTGTGTTTATTCAGTTTTCAATTGATCCAGTAGGTTTACATTACCTTGCTGTGACAAGCATGGCTTTCACCCGACCACTTTTCACCAGTTGTCCACTTCTCATCATGCAAAGTCCCAAAAGTCATGATACTTGTTCTGAAAAGGTCTTGTTTGAGCGCATCATCTGGTCGTAGGTACATTTCTTCAAGGCCTTTCTTGACGTCAACATACCAGGGAATTCTTTATAGTTTTGAGTCAAAATTGTTAAAAATGCATTTTGTCCATCGAGAGTCAACAATTCATTGTAAGTGACCGTAGAAACGAGCTCTGAGTTTGTGCATTGTGTCTCTGATCTTCTCTATTTTAGAGTAGATTTCTTGTCTGGATTTTTTTTTTTTCAGGAACTAAGCAGATTAGCTCAGTGGTACAGCCTTGACTACTGATCCGGGGTCCGGAGATGGCATGGGATTGAATCCCACTGCTAGCCATTCTTGAAATGGTTTTGCATTTCATCCCCAGGTAAATGGCATTTTTTAAAGGCCACAGCTCCTTTCTTCCTACTAACAAATCATTTCTTTCTTCAACTGGAGGAATGGGAAATCCACCTCAGTAGCTGAGTGGTTAGCATGCTGGCCTTTGGACACAAGGGTACTGGATTAGATTCCTGCCTGCATCAAAGGATTTTTACCTCAAATGGCAAATTCCTTTTGCACACTCTTGTGTGTATCTCAACTCCTCTGTGTGGAGGTTAGTGGCAGTTAGTGGATAATGGGATGGCTGTCCATAGGAAGGTTGAGGGAGAAATACTCTGGAACTAAAACTGGAATATTATTGGCTCATCATCATTCATTGATGAGTAGGGTAGGAGGCACCATTTCAAAGTCTCCCACAGTGTCATAAACCTTAAATGCAGCCCTGAGATCATGTGATTGTCACGAAACAGATGAGGTTATTGCTATTTGCAGATTATATTTTGGTCTGGGAAACAGACAGCAAAGAAGTACAAGAACAACTTGATGTACTAAACAAGTCTGTATAGCATAAAAATCAGCACAGAGGAAAGCAAGACCATGGTCATATCAAGAGGAGAAAGACAAAGGAAAGGCATTGTGAAAATTGTTGGTCAAAGCCTTGAAATTGTTGACAGTTTTGAATACCTAGAGAGTGAATGAATGCAGAATACAAGGCTGAACATGGAAATTAGCAAGAGAGTGCAACAGGGCGATGCGTTCTACCAGAGTGCAAGAAACCTTGTCCGGAAATGTAAAGTGATAATTTACTATGTACCCATATTGAGACCTGGACAATGACAAGTAGGGAGTAGAATTATTCAAGCCAGTGAAATGAAATAACTAACAAGTATGATAGCAAAGACAGAGTGAGAAATGAAATGTGAGTTAGGAGATCGGAATGGAGAACCTAAATGAGAGAATTGATAGGAGTAAACTAAGATTGTTTGGACATGTAAAGAGGATGGAGGAGAAAATAATACAAAAAAAAAAGATGATAGGGATAAAGTTTGACAGAAAAAGAGCAAGAGGGAGACCTAGAACAAGGTGGATAAAGAGGAGTGCAAGAAGAAGAAACCTAGACTGGGACGAAATGATGAAGAGAAATGATGGAAGGAGGGATTAAGGTGGAGAAGTGCCAGCAGGAGCTGGATAAAGGAAGAGGAGGAAGAAGAGGTTGAATGGGAATACATGCGCTATGACAAGGCAGTGTTGGAAGAGGGAGCAACAGAAAGAGGAGACAACAGTGAACATGACAACACAAAAGGACAAGAACAACCTACATAGCTTCACATGCACATGCTGTGTACAAACAGACAGGATCTGTCCTCATCAATATCAGTTCTTCTGCATCCATCCATTCTCAACCCCTAGAACCTTGTTTCTGTCCACCACCATTCTCTTTATCTTTTTGTCTGTTTTACTGTAATGTAGAATAATCTATAGGCAAGTTTTATAAAAACATGAAAACTCCCATAGATACAGAGTGTTTCGGTGGGATGTCTCACTTTTAAATTAGCTATAACTCCACATCCTTACATGTCTTTTAAACTGTACAGACATTGTAATGATGTACAAAGTCAGGAGTTTCAGTAGATGTCACCAGATGGCAGATTCCATTTGATGTATCGATACTGATATGTATCCATACATATCGCAACGTTGCTGTGGCCATGGAGGAATATTGATGTACTCTGTTGTTGTCACATAAAGCTTTAAAATAGAGTACACAATTCAACAGTGTATATTTATTGTGAAGAATTATTGGCTCACCAATTCTGTTACCACCACACAAAGAGCTTACCAACATGAGTACGGTGATCATCATGTTCTGTATTGAAAGACAATTCTAATGTTAGTGGAGAAGCTGGAACGAACTGCTTCATTAGTCAGTTAAAAAGGAAAGCATAATCCGCCGTCAGCAGTGCCACAGCATTCTGTAGCAATTGCTTCGCTCCCAAAAGACGTCTTTATGCCGTCTGTCACAAGAGACCGGCTACTCGGTAACAATGTGTCAAAAAGCAGCAATACGTGCAAAACTCTAGCTGTACAAAGTGACAGCAGTACAGGAGCTGAAGGAACCCGTCAAAATGAAGCATCTGCAATACTACAGTAGGTTCCTCAACTTTATATCAGATAATCCTTATCACTTCATCCAGAAAAAGTTGGAGTGTGGTGTGCAATAACCAGTCGCAGGTCATTGGACCAAATTTCTTTGACAAAACTGTTAATACGGATGTGTATAAGAACATTTTCATGGAATTCATGGAGCAGCTAGACAACATCAAACTTCCACAAGCGTATTTCCAACAGGATGGCATCACATGCCACTTCCAATGAATTTTGTCTAATAGTTGTAGTGAAGAATATGTTAGAATAGCATATTTTGGATATTTCCATTCAGTCATCACTTATGCTATTGGTCTCTGGGGCTGCTACAAATCAAATCTTGATGTTATTTGTCGAATACAGAAACGAGCTATCAGAATTATATTGAGACGTAACAGGTTAGATCATTAGGTAGGTAGGTAGGTAAGGGTTATTCTGCCCGAAGGCAGGTCCGAACCTCTGCAGAGGTGTTCTTGAGCCGGAGTTTACGTGCGGTAGGGTGGCCAGTTCCTTTCCGCTCCTCCATTCCCTTACCCCCCCACAAACAGCGCATGGCAACCCATCCAACTCCTGACCACGCCCAATGTTGCTTAACTTCGGAGATCTCACGGGATCCGGTGTTTCAACATGGCTACGGCCGTTGGCGGTTAGATCATTGCAGACCATTATTTAAGAGACTAAGGATACTCCCAGTACCAAGCATATACATCATGCAATGCATTCTACACGTGAAAAAAAATATTGATCACTTCAGAAAGAATTTTGACAATCACAATTACCAGACGCGAACAAGAAATAATATTTTTATCGAGCACAAGAGTAAAACCATTGCCTTGAGACATGTAGACTCTGTTGGAATCAGATTGTATAATAAGCTTCCAAATACGATTAAAGATATTAGTCCCGTCAGTTCATTTATCACAGCTTTAAAAAATCTCCTGCTGAGTAGCTGCTTCTACAGTACAGAAGAATACATGATGAAGTGCTGGTAATGATGCTACTACTTATTAACTTGTAAACTTTCTTAATGTCTAGTATATAGCCTTAAAAATATGTTAATGTCACATTGACTATGTTCATATTATTAACACCACACCAATATATTTTTATTTTGTCTTGTAAATATTGGTTATTAATATTATTTAAAAAAAATAAGATGTGCTGTCCTAACATTGAGGTATTTGGTGTTTCTGTTTTTCTTCTTTTTCAAAATATTCATTGTTGTGCATATATTATTGTTAGTATTAGGAAATCACTTGACAACTCCTATACTGTTGGCATATTTCAAAATATGTAATTGTACAGTCTATGGAAGCTAAATAAATGAATGAATGAAAATCCATGGCACACATCAGCAGCTCCTTCAAAACCATGTTATCTCTAAAGATTTGTGGTCTCCAAGATCACCAGACTTGACGTCAGCAGATTATTTTCTGTGAGGCTATCTGAAGGAAAGAGTCTACAGAAACAAACCATGAACCATCCAAGATCTCCGGAGAAACATCACAACTGAAATAATGAATATCGATGTCGACGAAAACATGGTGAAGCGGGAAAGAATGTGTCTCTAGGAGGAGGGCGGGCCGGGGTGGGGGAGAATTCGAACATGTCTTGTAACTGTCATTATTTCTCCCAGAGATGACCTCTCATTTCAACTTGGGTACGTTTATGTTCTCTTATTCAGTCAAAGACTAGATTGAATTACAAAGTGAGACATCCCACTGAAACATACTGTATTAGATCATGTGAATCAGGGGACACCTACTTCACACTTCCATTTGACCAATACTAAGTTTTTGCTGGAGACCACGTGTCCATTGATCTAGGTTGTAGATGACCCCCTCAGCCAGCCAATAAGTATTTAAAAAAGCTTATTCTGTACTCATCAGAGAACCCAACTAGTATTCACATAGACCGCATCTTTGCAATTGTGCCAATCAGCCGATCAACTTTACTAGATAAGAACCAGGAAGCAATGAATAGAAGGACAATGTTTCATGCCAATTGTGATAATCAACAAAAAACTCAAGATTTTTAAAGTGTTTCATCATATTTTTAGATATATTGTAGTTTAGTGTTAATTTTTTATATTTATATTGTTAAACATCTCATGATTTTACTTGCCAGGGACTACACTTTTATAACAAGCTACATTTCAACATCTCCTTAATCAGCTGATTGAGTCTCTGTACTCATTTAAGAACCCAGTAAACAGGGAATGATTGGACAACCTTTTAATGCATATATGAAGGTTGGGCAAAAGTCATTGTAACTATTTTTTCTTGCAGATATGTAAGCGAATCACAAACGGCTATTTGTCACATGGAAGCAATGAAGTTATAGTGTGTATTCACAACAACAAAATGGCTCTGTGACTGCTGGGGGTAGCTGTGAAATCAGATGTGTGGCAACTGTCGTGTGAGATGAAGTAACCCGTGTTGAGCTGCGAGCATACATCAAATTAGCCATTCTTCATGAAGAAATGCAAGGGAATGTCACAGTGAATTGGCCCTCCCATACCGTACAGTAGGTGGTGCCCAAAATTGCATTTCAGTGCATACCACATGCGCTGACGTAAGTTCAACGGTGGATGCGATGTGCAACACGCTCCTACCACCTAGCCACTTCCTGCAGTTGCAGCTCTGTCTGCAATATCCTGTGGATGGTGCATTTCTTGATGCCACTTGCCCTCTCTAACTCCAGTAGCGCTCATCGTCTGTCTTCCTCCAGGAGCTGCTCTATGACGGCACACGCCACATTGGTCTGCACACTGACAGGTCTTCCAGAGCATTACTGATCACCGGTTGTGCCACACATCCTTGCTGAAACTTTCCTACCCATCATGCTACTGTACGGTATGGGAGCTTCCACCAATTCACTATGATGTTTTCTCATATTTCTTACCCGAAGAACGGCTGTTTTGATGTATGTGCACTATTCAACTCGGGTCACTGCCATCTCACATGGCGCTTGCCATACAACTCATTTCACAGCGCTCTCTGTGCTATTTCCAGTGATTACAGAGCCATCAGTTGTGAATACACGCTATGCCTGCATAGCTTCAACACAACAAATAGCAGTTTGTGATCTGCTCACATATCTGCAAGAAAAAATAGTTACAATGACTTTTGCCTAACTCTCATATTCATAAATGACAAACAAAAAAAAAAAAAAAAAACAAAAAAAAAAAAACCTCAAGAGTTTACTTCTTATATTTTAGATGTTTTTGCTTCAGTTATTTTTGATATTGTAACAATCATGGCTTACATATAATGGCTGAGGATGACATAACAATTTGAGTTTCTATGAATGAAACCTGGTTATTTCATTCTATATGTATATTGAATAGGTAGACCCACTTCTATCTCATTTAACTACCCTAGTCCATTGTGAAGCAACCCATGTAAATACAAGAATGCCACTTTCATTCAGTATAATATAAGAAAGGTCTCTTCTCCATTAGTAGAACATAAGGTACATATAAAGTTAATGAATGTAAAGTACATTCTTTTGAGTCTCTACTCTAAACATTTGAAAATAATCTGAGCTTAAGTGTTCTAATAGTGAGTTTTTAAAGAGATTGCTGCATTTTCTCAGTGCTCACACCCAAATCATATCTGTTCACTGGGTAAAGTGTCCGACTCGTTGGCTGAATGGTCAGCGTACTGGCCTTCGGTTCAGAGGGTCCCGGGTTTGATTCCCGGCCGGGTCGGGGATTTTAAACTTAATTGGTTAATTCCAATGGCCCGGGGGCTGGGTGTTTATGTGTCCCCAACATCCCTGCAACTCACACACCACACATAACACTATCCTCCACCACAATAACACGCAGTTACCAACACATGGCAGATGCTGCCCACCCTCATCGGAGGGTCTGCCTTACAAGGGCTGCAGTCGGCTAGTAATAGCCACACAAAATTAATAAAAATTACTGGGTAAAGTGGCACTCAGCTGTTCCACGTCGCTGACAGGTAGAGGACTAGTATATTCATTATTTGTTCATAACATCACCAGTTCATGACTAGTACAATATTGTACATATATGCATGTAATTTAAAGTGATTTGATAGAATCTCTGGACGTTCTTGTGGAATGAAACATGTCATTCTTTGTTTAGTAGTGTGTATTCTCTATTTTTATTCTGTTATGTGCTCCTAAGTTTCTATTTATGACTTGATTTGAAACTTGTTTGTTCCGACAGGTTGCAACTCACTTACTCGTCCACTCCAGGCATCACGTCAGGTATACCCTGCAGCTGTATCGCCTCCACTTCGGCCTCGGAACACGTGTTGTGATAACTGAGGACCTCTAGAGCCACACGGTACTTCTGTTCTGAACGGGCGATCTTCTCGTAGAGCTTGGCGTGGTGTAACGCCAATCCACAGTACACTGCAAACATCTCAAACGCCTCCTCATCTTCCTGAAAATATCCAGCACAATGACGTTAATGAAAATGAAAAAAATGAAAATCCACAGCTTGTTTCCAGTCATTCAACCAGGTCAGGAATGGAATGAATGAAGCCTCCATCTAGCAGCGAGGATAGAAATTGTGCTGGCTGCCGAAGCCTGTCGCACTCCTCTGGGGCAATGATTAATGAAAGACAGATGAAATGAAATTATATTGGAGAGTGTTGCTGGAATGAATTATGACAGGGAAAACCGGAGTACCCGGAGAAAAACCTGTCCTTCCTCCACTTTGTCCAGCACAAATCTCACATGGAGTGACCGGGATTTGAACCACGGAACCCAGCGGTGAGAGGCCAGCGCGATGCTGCCTGAGCCACAGAGGCTCACAATGACATTAATATAAAAAGAATGTCAACAATTATAGGGGCATCTCATTAGTATCTGTTCCCTATAAGATTCTCTCCAAAGCAGTTCAGAACAAAATAGAAGCTCACCTTGACCAACTGATTGGGGAATACCAGGCTGGCTTCAGAAAAAGCCGTTCGTACCCAGAACAGATCTTTAACAACAATACTGTAGCTACAAAGATACCAAAATACACAGAACTAGCAATAGAAACACAATGCCTGTGGAAACTAGAATCAGTCACCAGAGTTCCAATAGTAATGCACAGTTCAAGAAATTAGGGGAACATGTTTTGTAACGTCTGGTATGTGAACGTTAATTTGGTAGATGGGGTTCCAATGGTCATACAGCATACCTTGAGACTTTAGATACTCAGGGTATTTCAAATCGAAATTATACTCCCTCCATTTGTATGACCTAGACGTCCTGTTTGAGTGCCCCGTTTAACACAGCAACATCGCGCAGCTCACCTTCTGTTTGCCCATACCCACGTCAACTGGCACTTCCCCAATGGAGACCTGTGTTGTTCACAGCCATGCATTAAACTGTCAGGTGACCCCTCAAAACAAAGTGAATAGCAGTGTGTCCGTGTGTCGTTGTGAGGTATACAGACTACTGCGGTCATTTGAGCATTATGTACGTCAACCAGCACATCCTATGAGATATCTTAAGAAGGTTCAAGTCGCAAGGGCCGTCACTTTGATCCAGGAAGGATGGACTTTTCGTCGTGTTGCTGTGGATCTCAATGTCTCTCCGTCAGTTATTCAACGCTTGTGGAATCGCTACAGTGAGACAGACCAGTTCACAAGGAAGGTTGGACAAAGTCGTGGACGCATGACAACCCCACAGGATGACCGATATCTGACCATCTGATAATACCAATATAATGGTCCGGCCAGGCAGGCATCTGACCATCTGTGCGTTGCGGCTTCGTTCAGCAACTGCCAGAGAACTGCAACAAGACCTCAGGAGGGTCACTGGAGTCACAGTGTTTGATTAGACAGTAAGGAACAGGTTAAGAGATGTGTCCTTACGACCCAGACGTCCTGTTTAAGTGCCCCGTTTAACGCAGCAACATCGCGCAGCTCACCTTCTGTTTGCCTGTACCTACGTCAACTGGCAACTTCGCCAATGGAGATCGGGGTTGTTCATAGATGAGTCCAGATTTCCCCTGACACAGCGTGATGGATGTCAACGTGTATGGACTGCCGTGGTGAGCAGTACATGCCAAATGTTGTCCAGGAAGGCGACCGATTCGGGCAGGGTTGATGGCCGTACGGATCTTGTCATCGTCCATGGAGCTATTTTTACTCACCCACCTTGCTAGCTTCTTTCGTATCTTCCTTATTACTTACTCCGGAGTTACTTATTGTTCTCGTTACTTTGAGACGTCATTTACATTAATGTGAAGTTGTATAGTGCACAAGCTGGAATTGCTGAATTCACGCTTCCAGTCTCACAATTCACCAGATTAAACTGTACCTCTACTGGTCACCAGTATTACTATATCATTTATTAATTCTAGACCACAAATGTTTTAGAATTGACTCCATTTATTTTAAATCACCAACATTGCCTCTCAAAAAGAGGATTCTTACTACAACTTTATTTTTTTGATGTCTCCACGGCCTCCTGCAAATACAATACCATATAATCTCTTTTCCTTTTTCTTGATCATCCTTTTTTGTTGCTTAATCTTCATTTCACCATGGAGCCGCTACAAGGCTGAAATACAACAACTAAATGACAAGAAATCAAGCAATCTGGTCTCATGATAAGCAAGTCCGAAATGGGAGTGTTGCCTGTTAGTCGAGGGAACACCTGTACTAGTACCAGTATCACTCTAGATAGATCAAAGTTGGAACAAGTAGGGCCTATATCAGTTCCATTATATCGGCAGTGTAGTTACAGCAGATAGCCGACCATCTGCAGAAATCACTAAAGGAATACAGAATGGAGCACAGTTTTATCATCTTGTGAGAAAACTTCTTTGAGATAAGCAAGTTCCATTAACAACTTGTTTGTACCAGTTATGAGATACTACAGTCAAGAAACCTGCATCCAAACCAACTACAACTACAAGCAATGGAAATGTTCTTAAGAACTATGATTCAGAATAGAAGGAAGGACAAAATAAGAAACGATGAGATACGTCACCTTGTCCAAATGAAAACATCCCTTAGCAAGATCTGTGTCGAAGCCAGGCTGGAATGGTTCGTTCATCTTGAAAGAATGCACCCACAATGGACAGCTAGAGCGTGGTTTGATTGAAGGCAAGAGATCAAGAGGTCAGCCAAGGAAGAGATGGATCGATCAGTTTAGAAATGATATAACGGGGCGAGGTCTGGATTTTCAGCAGGTTATAGAAGGAGACATTTACATGGCAGTGGCCGCACGTGACCCTTATCAAAGCGTTAGCTCATTAGTTTGTAGAAACATGGATAAAAACAATGTATGGATATTAAAGCTTAAATAGAAGCATGCATTTTTAACCTTACACAAATCAATCCTCTCTATGCATCTGCATATATTACTTCTTGTAACACAACTCTATCCAGCGATTTTTGTCAGCAAAAATGTCTGTAACAGAATCATGGAGACCCATATTGTTACTGCAGCTTTTCCGGAGGTTCTTCTCAATTAAAATTAATGACAACTTTTAATCATTTTTATTGTGTTTGCGTACTTCTTATCCATTTCATTGCCGAGAAAGATAATTTGACAGAGGCGCTAGTAGCAGGAACGGTCTGGTTACTTCAGGTAATGCCACATTTAATCCTGAACATGTTAAATGTTTATAAAGTTTTAGTATGCAGGACTTCTTAAGTTCTGTTGATGCGTAGATTGCTGACAACTCGGTTTTGAGTACCAGGACGTTGAAGTAGCTAGCATGTGATTTAACCTGAGACTTGAATGGCCGAGAAGGGAAAGAGTCAGTGTATGCTTCAAACAAGTTAAAATCCAAAAGAGAAAGAAATTACAGCTTATTCAGTTCGAGAAAAACGGTGGGTTATAAATGTCGAACCATTGTATCCAGTACTTCACAATACATTTTCAGTATGATTTCTGTTTGTCAATTTCCACATCACCAATTCGCTGCATTTTAACTTTAACATAATTTTCGTTTGATAAAACTTATGAATGTTCGTTTGTGCACTGCTTCCAAAACAAATAAAATTTATCACGTTTGTCATTCAGAAATCTTTTTAATTCATTGAACTTGAGAGCACAATATCTTATGTTATTAATTTTAGTTTATAAAATGTTTAACAAGATTTTTGCTTGGTCCCTAAAAGGCAGGAAACAAACAGCATCTATTAGACAAATAACAATATACCCGTTTGCTTTATGTTTTCAATATGTTCATCCCGATTAATTTTGAAGGCAAGGTTTAGGGATTCCTCTTCTAGTGCTACTGAACTTCAGTAAAACTATTTTGGAATTAACAATTAATTGTTTAATTAATGGCTTTATCAAAAGAGCTTTTACATCCGTCGATGTCCCTTCTGTCTTAGAACTGAGTGGAATTAGTCGCACAGACGGAAAATGCCCTGATGGTCTGACTTTAGTCCCATGGAACATGTAGGATGCCACGTGTGTCCATACTTTAGCACCATCTCATATGCCTCACACTTGGAAGGCTGCTGGTTCTGCTGAAGAATTGGCCATGCGTAATAAAAGGGCGAAATACAGAGCAGTAACGGACAACTACATCTTCGTGGTTTTCGCAGTCGAAATGATGGGGACGTGGTGTCAAGAGGCTAAAGGTCTGATTTCAGATATTGGCAAACAACTATCAGCAATCACTGGAGAATTCCTGAGGCAGCGGGTAGGAATGACTGTCCAGCGAGGAAATGCTGTCAGCGTTATGGGCACGTTTACGGAAAACGCTCCACTGGACACCTTAGACTTTCGAACTGGAGCGAAGCATAAGAAAAAAAAGATAGTCGAAATATTATTTTGTAACTATATAAATGTATATAGTTATTGTAAGTTCATATTTTAATTTGTTAAAAAACATTAGAAAGTAGCTTTCAGATGCAGTAATAAAGTTTTTAACAATGTATAAGTTATCTGAGTTTCACTGCATCAGGTCTCTAAACTTAATAGTACGGTATGGACATTTTTATAAAGTGCTACGCAGGTGAAGAATTTAGGATGATAATTTTTAGAAAGAAATCGCAAGATTTAGTGTACAATTTTAATTATTGTATTGGTGTATTATTTAACTTAAATGATGATTCTCAGTTATTTATTATTTCACCCTGTAGACTAAAAAAACATGTTCGTAGTAATGTTAGCCTCCATGGCTCAGACGGCAGCGCATTGGCCTCTCACCGCTGGATACCGTGGTTCAAATCCCGGTCACTCTATGTGAGATTTGTGCTGGACAAAGTGGAGGCGGGACAGGTTTTTCTCCGGGTACTCCGGTTTTCCCTGTCATCATTCATTCCAGCAACACTCTCCATTCTCATTTCATAGCATCTATCAGTCATTAAAATATATCACTTTGGGAGTGGCGACCCCATCATATATGCTTCATTCATTACATCCCTGACCCAGTCAATGACTGGAAAACAGGTTGTAGGTTTTCATTTTCAGTAGTAATGTTCCAGGTTTGAAGTCTTGAGAGTTGATCCATTTAAATTATTTGTAATATTATCTGTATTCTATGGTATTTCTTTCCTTTTATGTGTGATATCATAAAAGTGGGCTGGCTCTCTTTTGGAATTAAGATGGTCTAGAGGCTGTTCATGTCGTTTCTTTGGTACATACAGTATAACTGTTAATATCACAAACTCCCTGAGGATGGTTGCCCAGTTGTACTTCCTCTTAAAGCAATAATCACCACCACCACCACCACCACCACCAGTCACAAACTCCCTTTGTTGTCCAAGCATTCGTATCTATTGAAAATAAAAGATAAGGCCAGCAATACAAGGAACACGACTTCTTACAGCCACACAGCCATGTATCATTTGTGTACCAGAAATCATCACCTATTCTTTCTGTTACCATAGTTGATATACTGGGAGTGGGTCTCCCATTGTATGTTAGCAGCAATAGTTCGGCTAGAGAATGTATGTTTTAATAAGTACTCATGGAGCCGGCACAGTTCCTATCCTCGCCGCTAGATGGGGGCTTCATTCATTCTGTTCCTGACCCGGTCGAATGACTAAAAACAGGCTGCAAATGCTGGGGCTGTACCTTAATCAGGGCCACGGCCGCTTCCTTCCCAGTCCTAGAACTTTCCTGTCCCATCGTCGCCATAAGACCTATCTGTGTCAGTGCGACGTAAAGCCAAAAAAAAAAAAAAAAAAAAAAAAAAAAAAAAATCCAACAGGCTGTGGATTTTCAATTTAACACAGCACAGCTGTATCTCCCTTTAGCAACAACAAAGCCATTGCAAGCAGAAGACACGCGTACGATAATCACCACTGAACAGTAGCGGCGATTGGGAATTAGAAGGGGGGGGGGGTATACAGACAACAGAAAGTATCCGTGTTGAGGGATATAGCGGGCGGGCGGGGGTTATAAACATCAAAACTGAACAAAAAAACTACAAAAATGGTGAGTTTTTGATGCTCTTTGAGCGAATCTCGACAGAGAGGTAAAGGTTGACAGTTTACTAACTTAAGTGCGGCAATAATAGTTTTTTTTGAGATTTAGATTCAATACTATACAATAAAACTTTCACCAAAGAAACACTATTACACACGTAATACAATTAAATAGAAGTACAGCGTGATTATAAAATTAAAAAAAAACGAGCTCGATAGCTGCAGTCGCTTAAGTGCGGCCTGTATCCAGTATTCGGGAGATAGTAGGTTCGAACCCCACTGTCGGCAGCCCTGAAAATGGTTTTCCGTGGTTTCCCATTTTCACACCAGGCAAATGCTGGGGCTGTACCTTAATTAAGGCCACGGCCGCTTCCTTCCCACTCCTATCCCTTTCCTGTACCATCGTCGCCATAAGACCAATCTGTGTCGGTGCGACGTAAAGCAACTAGCAAAAAAAAAAAAAAATCATTTAGTATTTGACTACACTCTAAGAAACTAACAGACAATATTAAAGAGACTGCCAGACTGACGAATGCACGCGGCAAGCAGGTGAAATCATACCTCAGTGACCACGACCTTGGCAAAAAATATACCCCTGTTACCGTTCCTCATAGCATTTGCGAAGTCTCCACTACTTGATGTGGCGCTATACCAATCGGTTAGCCGCGACGAACGACATTTTGTGCGTATTTTTGAAAATAATTTTGTTAATAATTAAACATTTGCACAAATTGTTTTTTTTAATAATGTCTATAATTCCTAGTTTCAATCGGCTAAAATAGAATAAAAATGTAATGTTTTCTCTACCAAGTTTGGGGGGGGGGGGGCTTAGTCTCTGCTACTGCCACTGAACATTGCAAGCGATCACTGTTGTTAGCCTCTCGACTGCGGCATACACGCGAGCTTACTTCAGCTCTGTGGCAGTTCCCCACTGCATCGAATGCGCAAGCACGCCCCGACTGAATTCAGGCTCCTCATGTTGGCGTCAAAGAAACTAGAGATGAGCTTAAATGATATTTCACAATATCTGTGACACACAAATATCTGTGATTCAGTCACAGGAAGCATGAGCATATGCTTATTGTCACGGTCACTGTTTGGTCGCGGGTGGACAGTATGGAAATATTCTAGTTTATATGGACATTGTTGGACAGTATTTTTCGGAAGATTCGGGACATTAGAAGTTGGAAAAATAATATTCACATTTATAATTTGAAGTTTTAATAATATATAGGGAAAAGGTTGTCAACATGATGTGCAAGAAATTAACAAACGAAATGTCATTACGCGTGTCGTGTTTCCGGGATACCAATTATTTACAGTACTTATTGTAGGTTTAAAAATAAAAAAATAAAACGAATACTTTTATCAGCTTAATACAAAGATTCTTCCTATATACAGAATTATTGAGCAAAGTTGTCCACATTAAATATCCCGTGAACGGTTAAAGATGTTGACATTTTGTTTTCATTGTCAGTAGTGGTACCAAAGGGCTAATAATCAGACTTTTTTTACACATAGCCTTAAATCTACAACCATTACAAATTCAGCACCGTGCTTATTTTGAAAAATCGGACAAGTACTTCTCGAAAAAAGTACAGTGACTCGCATAATTATTCGGACAGACATGATTTATTACATTTTCCTTTGTATTAGTCATTTCAGTAATAATAAAATACTGATATAAATAAAATACAAGTTTCTGTAAGGTATATAAAAACTAAACGTCCATCATTATTCTAACAAACACTGTAAATGAAAACAGAACAATTAAAAAACAAAATCAAAACCAATATTGCACACAATTATTCGGACACTTGCCTTTTTACTTATGATCGTTATGGTTCAGGGTCTGATGGGTTTTCCTTTCATTTTAATTACTTCCCTGAGTCGACTTGGCATGCTCTCCACTAATTTCCGGGTATAATCGGGAGATATCTTCTGCCACTCTTCTTGAAGTCGGTTCTTCAGCTGTTCTCTAGATGGGATTGTTTTTTTTTTAAATATTTCTTTATCAAGTTTGTCCCAAAGATTCTCAATCACATTCAAGTCTGGTGATTAAGAGGGAGGATGAAGCACCTTTGGGCAATTCAACAATAACCACATCCTTACATTCCAGGCCATATGCTTTGGATCGTTATCTTGATAAAACTTAAAATGTTTATCAACCCCCATATTTTCGACACTCTTTTTCATATTGTCCGTCAGTATTCTAAGGTATTGAATGTAGTCCATTTTACCCTCAATAAAAACCAATTCACCAACTCCATTCGTCGACATGCACCACTACATTATTACATGTCCACCGCCATCCTTCACAGTTCCTTTCAGATTTTTCTCTTGAAGCTCAATATTAGGACGCATCCAAACTGTTATCCTCTCACCAGACTGAAATATGTTGAATTTACTCTCACCAGCAAATATAACGTCATTCCACCATTCATTGTGTTCTCTAACATGCTCTTTGGCAAACAGCATTCTCTTTCTTCGATTTATTTGATTTATGAAGGGCTTCCTTCTTGCAATACGGCTGTGAAACACTCTCCATATTGTTTCGGGATGCACTTTCTTTTCGGTGTCTGCGGCAATCTCCGTAACGAGTTTTGGAGCACTAAACTTGTTTTTTTTCCCTGATAATATAACATTCTTCTCTCACATAAAATGTTCCTGGACGTCCCGTATGCGGTAGATGTTCAATCCTATCTTCCTCCCGGAAACTTGTGATAATATCAGAGACCGTAATTTTCTTCATTTGTAACATTTTAGCAATTTGACGACGACTTTTACCTTTAGCACGGTGAAAAATGAGTAGCTGCCGCTGTTCGATTGTACTCTCTCTTCCTCTGCGGCCCATTTTCTCTTAAGTTGTACACTGTACTCTAACACACTGAATGTTTACGTTCATACTATCCATGGCTCTTCTACACACGATCTCTGAATGGCAACTGACTTGTGTCCGAATAATTTTGTTGAAGCACGTTAACTGAGTTCTGATGTTCCAGGGTCACTGGTTCTCTCCTGTTTTCTAAAAGTACACATTTCAACGCCGTGTTGAATCTGTCAAACTGGGTTCTATCAGAAACTAGTTTGCGTGTACAATATTATGTGTAGCAAAGGCTATAATTAACGTGTCCGAATAATTATGTGAGTCAGAGTCCTGCAGCCAGGCCCACCGCGCAGCACTTCAAACCCACGGGCTCCGGCAGCCCAGCCCGTACAGTGCCGTTCTCCTCTGACGCGGCCGCGTACTGGCCCACAGCACTGGTCTCATACAGCCCACCGCCGTCCAACGCACTGGGCGGGCTCAGTAGAATAACCTTGAGTACTTCTACACAATAACATGTGCACCGTGCATAAAGAAATGTTCAAGTCACACTACTATTCGGATCACTCGCTCTATGAATTCCCGTACGCTAATAACATACTGTGCCTTTGCTGGCGGGACCTAGTATTTACAGTGCACTGTGTCTTCTGGTATGGGCTAGAGCAATTTTGTTACTTTCATTGATCTGTCTCAGCTTTATCCTTGGCTTTGACAAAATGAAAGTGACTGAGGTATGAGTGATGATAGTAATGCCATTCCTTCTGCAGCCAGTCCCTGCTATGAATGGTGTGAAAATATTGCTCATAGGGTCAGTTGGTGCATGCATTTCAGTGGGCTTGGCAGACTGATATGTAATAGCAACTTCTGGCTCGGTGAGGAAAGCAACGGGAAACTACCTCACTCCCCATTTCCCTAGTACGCCTCTTCAGTGATGGCTAGGCCATCTATGACAGCTGATGGCGGAACTGTTGAGGATCCAACCAGCCTTCGGGCTGAGGACTAAACATACAATAACATACTTCAAAGTAGGTTAATCACATTTTGAAATTAAACGGTAGAGATTTCTCCTGCACTGTGATAATAATAATAATAATAATAATAATAATAATATTAATAATAATAATAATAATAATAATAATAATAATAATAATAATAATAATAATAATAATAATAATAATAATAATTGAAAACAAACAGAAACTTTATTATAAACTAACATTCGTCTTCAATTGACTTCAAGTTAACCAAAAATTAATCTAAATAACACGAAGCATATTCATAGGACTTCATTTATGTTTACCTCAAAATAAAATACAAACTGAAATGACGTGCAATATGCCAACAACAAAAACAAACATGAACGTAGCTTTTATTTAGTGTGCGTAGTTTATCGGTCGTTGCTAATGGTGGTGGAATGGAATTACTGTGAATGAAAAGAAGAGCATCAACATTGTCTTATTGTAGAAGAGACCGTCGTGCATTGGGTATGAAGCCCGCTGAACTGAAATTTCTCTCTGAAGCTGAACTTGATGCTTGTATACATAATACGTTCTTAGCGATCTGGTGAAATTTTGGATAGTTTTGTCCATTTGTTCTCCAATAGGACGCCATATCTATCTTTTTCCATTCCACAATTTTGCTTTAAACATCTTTTCAGGTAATCTGTTTGAATAGAAGCATCATGAACGTCAGGCCACGAAGAAAACTTCATTAATTTGGCAGGTTGTGGCATAGTCGTGGAGTCTGATGACACGGAAACATTAGAATGCTCGTCTTTCAAGCACACCTCGTTCATCATACATTTTTTATCTATACTCTATACTAATATTATAAAGAGGAAAAATTTGTTTGTTTGTAACGAATAGGCTCAAAAACTACTGAACCGATTTTAAACATTACTTCACCTGTAGAAAGCTACATTGCGAGTGAGTAACATGGGCTGTATTTTATTTTCAAAACAATTCGAGGTGGGGGGGGGGGGGATGGGGGGAATATAAAAATAATAGGCTAATATAAGCAAAATATCGAATTTGTCGTATAAGGACGAGACAAAGCTCAATTTAATCCTCTTGACGCAAAGAACAAAACTCGGTAAGCCCTGCGGGCCCGAAAACCATGTTTTAAGGCCCTAAAACCAACCGTTACGGAGATATTGGCACCACACTACCCCTGCTCTAGGAATCGGATAAAGTAATGAACTGCCGTAACCATGGCAACGTCAGCTTCAGGATTCTACAGCATTCTACAGGATTCTACAAAAAATCACGAAAACTTAACGCGTTACAGACATGAAAATTGATATTTGGAATCCTCTTTAAAAATAAAAGAACACAAATATTCGTTTACAAAGAGTTTCTGGGATAAATGAAACTCAGTTTTTCAGTGATGTTTTATACTTTAGGTATTTTCAGATAATGTCTTAGTACAGTACTGAGGAACGATTACTTTTATCAAATTACGAAATCCACGCGAGAAGCCGCGGATAACTGCTAGTGTGTACATAAAGTTCACTGCAGATCGTACAGCACACAAAATTAACGTCTTTCCCATCACCGTCAACTTCAGGCTTGAATACCAACCAAATACGACTTTTTAGGATCCGGTTCAGAAGTCTTGTATTGTGCAGTTTTTTGTTCGTTTGTTTCTTTCTTTTTTACTTCACGTTTTTTGCCACGGTTTCTTTTCTTTTGGAACTACAGTCCACATTCGTTTCCGATAACAGGATAGACGGAGAAGTCAAACTGAAAACCGCAGCAAACTTGATAGTCTCAACTCGACCGTAATGCAACGCACTCAGCTGACACGCAGTACACTGTACACATTAAAGCAGTCAGCCCATACGAATGACATGGCGCTGCCCAGACCGGCCCGTGCGATGACGTCAAGGGCTTCGTTTGTGCGAGCCTTCCAAAGCCCATTGCGGTCTATTGCCGAAGCAGCTCATGGGCTGAGCCGCTCTGCAGGACTCTGATGTGAGTCACTGTATTATGTATTCAAACGTGCTTTATTTGTCAGCTGGGGACTGTTGCGCTACATAAACATGAGCTAGCTGTTGACATACGGAGTTGCTAGATATTCTCTCTACTGTGCTCATAAATACACTGTGATGAAATGTTTGATTTAACACCTTTAATATCGCCGTAGCGTGATCCAAAGTATACAACTTAAACGATATTTTGACACAGGTACTTCCGTGACAGTGTATCCGATATATCGGTGACAGGAAAATATCGGTGACAAAGTAGCAGGCTGTGACCATCTCTAAGCGAAACACTGTGAACCGCCGGTAGTTCACTTCTGTAGTGAAGTCATAAACAGTATTTATTCGTTACGTGTGTGTATTTAGGTTTTAAATCAGTGGGTAATTGTCTTGTATTGAGTGAGAGTTATGCGATAAGCTTATGTGTATGATTCCTTTATTTAACATCCCCGGGTTCGATTTCCGGCCGGGTCGGGGATTTTAATCTCAATTGGTTATTTCCACTGGCCGGGGGACTGGGTGTGTGTGTCGTCCTTAAAAAAGGAAAATACAAGGAAAACAAAGAAATAATTATAAAAACAAGAAAAAATCAGTAAAAAGTCTACTAAAACAAAAAAAACAACATTAATACTGTGATCTTTTGTAAAGTCATTTACAGTATTTATTTGTTGCATCTGTTTTCTAGTCTTCATTGCCTGGAGAAATGTATAAAATGCAATAAATGCATCCGTCACTCCTCGAGCCCATAAGAGTTATTTGTCTTACATTTCAATGCTGAGGTTTTTTATGTGCCGTAGTTTACCTCTGATTCTGTATAAACAAAAAATAGATAGGCCCTGTAAACACCTCGTCCTCTTTAGTTCATAAAAATAATTTGTAACTTAGTTTCTTCCGCTTCTTGTCTTGAACTTAAACACTGAATTTTACAAATTAGTGTGCAGCCATTTTCTCGTGATGGTGTTGAGCAGAGCCGTTCGATATGGCAACCCTGTTTTATTAACATGGATTGAGCTATAGCAATGTTTTAGAATGTATTTTGTCAAACTCTCAGTCAGGTGATGGTTCAAGAGAACCGAAATATATTCTGGTGAAATAAATGACTTTCTATTATGTAGCAATAATGAAAAGTTGTTCTTAAAAATGAACTGAAAGGTGGAACAATATCATATTTCTGGTAGGAGTATTTGTAAGTTAATACAGAATCATCATGAGGTTTATTGTGTGTAATAACAGCTTAGTAGTCAGAATAGCCAACACATTACACACCTTCGTGAAGGTACCGACGTGTTTGTTGACCATTTGCACGACCCCGATGACGTTACCACGGATGAAGATAGGCATACACAGGATGGAGTGCGTCCTGTAGCCTGTTAACTGGTCCACCGTGCGGTTGAAACGTGGATCCGAATACGCGTCCACGATGTTGAGGATCTCGCCAGTTAGCGCCACCTGGCCGGCGATGCCCGTCCCGACTGGAAACCTGCACATCATAACATCTCATAAGTTCATATAGACTGATAGCCCTAAAGTCTCTCTGGTAATGGAGTAGTCCATACAGTACAGTAGGGTGACAATATTTTCAAAACAGAAAGAAGTGACATTTTTCAAGGCACAAAACGGGAAACATTTGATTAGAATTCATCATTACACGATTTGAATATATCATAGGTATCTGAATAAGTTATTTCCCTCTTGCAACAAAGATCTGAAGCATATTATCGACTTTTGCCATATTTTAAAGGTTTTAACAGTACAGTATTTCAACAATGATTTGTTCCAAAACATATCACACAGGAGCATTACGAACTATAAACATTGATATAATTTCCTTATAACATGACAACTTACAGAAGAACAGTAGACTAGATCATAGAACTGTGAATTACATTATGACTTATAATTGCAATCATTCACACATACTTTTCTGAAGAAACTATTTCTTCCAAAAGTTTTTGATCTTTCAACGCGACATTTTTACTCTTTGTTGTTAGCATAGCTGATGCAGCTACAAGTTTCGACTTATCGAAGAGCTTTTAGAATACTGTAGGAACTCCGAAGAATCGGACGTGAAGAGCTCAATCCTAAAGCTCTCCATTCTGACACCGAACTATGCTTTTCTTGACAAAGCTGAATATTAGAACTCATTTTGTGCAACTCTACATTGTACATTAATCATGCGAAAAATACAGGAAGAGACTGTATCAGTATACCACACGAAATGTTCAAACTGCCCTCCGTTAGCACTCATACATGCATCAACCCCCACCTCCCGCATTTAATCCCGAAAGCATGGAAATAAAACGTCGTCGGTAGATGCAGAGTGGGTCTCGGCCCTCCACTGGCCACGGCTCTGTATTTGGGAGACGAGACAGGGCTGGACTTCACGGCTGATCCCCACCATCGGCTGTTCTGAGAATGGTTTTCCATTCTCCCGCACTAAGGCGAATGCCGGGACAGTTCCTAGTGTAGGCCACGGCCGCCAATCCCCTCACCTTCTCCGAGCATCTCCTTCACCGTAACAAATCTCCCGGCGTGAGAGACGGCGTCACCGTCTAAGAGACCCGCCTCCCCCTTCAGGGAAGGAATGAAAACATTTTAGTAATAGTAGTTTGTTTGATTGTCCCGAACAGATCCAAAAACTACTGGATCGATTTCGCTGAAAATTTATCAGTTTGTTGTTATTACTCCTGAGAGGGTTTAGGAAGTTGTTGGAACGGAATATGATAGGTAGTTTTTATGACGAGTAACTTATTAACTATCTCACAGAACAACTGATGACACAACTATCATGGTCCCTTCTATACGCAGAGGAAATCTTCCTAGTTGGTGAAACACGCCAATATGTCGAGCCGTGGTTTCCCATTTTCACACCAGGCTGTACTTTAATTAATGCCACGGCCGCTTCCTTCCCATTCCTAAGCCTTTCCTATCCCATCGTCGCCATAAGACCTATCTGTGTCGATGCGACGTAAAACAAATAGCAAAAAACAAAAATGTCGAGGCAGCCTTAGAACTTTGGAAGAAACCTTTGCATTATCTGTTCTGTAACTTCGCCAAGACAGAAGTTCAAAGTCCAGTCAATACAATTTTCTTAGCGGGAGAACCACTGGCAATGGCGAATAAATTCAAGTAACTGGGCTCAGTTATTACCACGGACACGACGATTGATGATGACGTGAAGCATCGCATCAACGTTGGATGGACCAAATGGCGTTTGCTGAGAGACGTCCTATGTGACAGAAGAATGTCTATAAAGCCCAAGATATACAAGTCTGTTTGTTAGACCTGCCCTCACTTACGGCTCCTGAGTGTTGGACAAGGCAAAATAAGCATAATCAGCAAATGCATGTAACGGAAATGCGGATGTTGCGCTGGTCAGCGGCTGTCACCCTCTTGGACCGAGTGTGCAATGAGCATATACGACGATCATTTGGTAGGGCCCCTAGCGAGAAAGTGGAAGAGCGGCAGTTGCGCTGGTACGGACTTGCACAACGTCGAGATGAACATCATTCCCTTAAGAGAACTCTTGCAATCGACGAACATAGAAGAGGAGAGCAACATGGTGGCATACAGCCAGAAAGGCCGTGAATAGAAACGGCATTCCAGTGGAAGAGACGTACAACTGCAGGGAGTACTCTCTAAGGATCAGAAGAGCCGACCCTGAGTGATACTTGGGAGTGTCCATTTAGGGCACACCACACATACGGTCAGGAACGAATAATAATAATAATAATAATAATAATAATAATAATAATAATAATAATAATAATAATAATAATAATTACAAAGCCGCACCAAGACAGGACCGACCTTGAAGGACAGATTGTGGCTAGGCGACAGCGACTTACTCTGTATCATGATAGTTCGGTAAGAATTGCTGTATATAGGAGGGTGGGAACACGCCGCCCTGTTTTATGAAGTACCCTTCTTGCCAGAAGTTCATGTAACTAGGCAACTCATTGCCGAGATATCTGTTTATTTTCGCACCAGATGGAAAAACAAAGAATGTCATGTATCCATTCGCGTTGCAATGAACATCATGCAAATAAATCGCCATTTATGTAAGCATACAGAAATAGTTTGATCAAATTAATAGAAATAGGAATCTAGAAAATAGAACGTATTTACAATAGCTATTTCCTAGGCAGTATTATTGGACATTTATGTTCCCATATAAACCAAACCAAACCAAACCAAACCAAACCAAACCAAACCAAACCAAACCAAACCCCATGGCACTACAGCCCTTGAATGGCCTTGGCCTACCAAGCGACCGCTGCTCAGCCCGGAGGCCTGAAGATTACGAGGTGTCATGTGGTCAGCACAACGAATCCTCTCGGTCGTTATTCTTGGCTTTCTAGACCGAGGCCGCTATCTCACCGTCAGATAGCTCCTCAATTCTAATCATGTAGGCTGAGTGGACCTCGTACCAGCCCTCAGGTCCAGGTAAATTACAAATAAATGTAATAAGAAACATGTAAATTTAAAATAACCAAAAATAATGAAGAACAATGTTAATAAAATTACATAAGCTGGAATTAATTAAAAACAAATTTTGTTTATTGAGGCGTAACAGCGCACGTCGGGTATCAGCTCGTATAACATTTCTTCTTCATCTTCTATGTGTGAGGAAGGTGTCCTGTTCAAGCTAGACTAGGGGAGTACCGGGCAAGTTGGCCGTGCGCGTAGAGGCGCGCGGCTGTGAGCTTGCGTCCGGGAGATAGTGGGTTCGAATCCCACTGTTGGCAGTCCTGAAGATGGTCTTCCGTGGTTTCCCGTTTTCACACCAGGCAAATGCTGGGGCTGTACCTTAATTAAGGCCACGGCCGCTTCATTCCAACTCGTAGGCCTTTCCTAACCAATCGTCGCCATAAGACCTATCTGTGTCGGTGCGACGTAAAGCCCCTAGCAAAAAAAAAAAAAAAAAAAATACTAGGGGAATGTGTACTCAGCAAGACCCACCTGATCTCCCTCGACGTGGGTGGCTGGCAGTCGTTCTCGCAGCTCACCTCGCCACTCTCGTCTTCCATATCGCTCACACCAACATCGAAGATGCGGGCGTACAGCTCTTTGTTCTTGGCGTCTAAAAGGAACAGGGAGGCTCGGTCGGCGTCCACCAGCCTTTGCGCGAAGTTCATGACCTTCATAACCAACGTGTCCATACTCACCATATCCTGGAAGATGGACCTGTGGACATAGAACAGTCACATTGTTAAACAGATGTGTTGACGAGATTGCAATCAATCAATCAATCAATCAATCAATCAATCAATCAATCAATCAATCAATCAATCAATCAATCACCAGTGATCTGCATTTAGGTGGCAGTTTCCCTATCACGTCTCTTCTTAAAACATATCAAGGAAGTTGGATATTTATCGAACATCTTTTTAAAATTATTTTAAAATTTACAGTATGCTTTACGTCACACCATACAGATACATCTCATGGCGACGATGGGATAGGAAAGGGTAGGCGTTGGAAGGAAGCGACCGTGGCCTTAATTAAGGTACAGCTGCAGCATTTGGCTGGTGTGAAAATGGGAAACCACGGAAAGTGGGGTTCAAACCGACTATCTCTCGAATGCAAACTGATAGATTTCTAGATTGACAGATTTCCAGAAAATAGAACTCAGAGAGTTAGAGTAGGTGGAGCTTTATCTGACAAAAAGGCAAAGTCACCTCGTACAGGCCATGAAGGCCCTTGGAGGAGTGGAAGGTAAAGGCTTCCACCATTGTTAATCGTGGCACGTGATGGGGTAGAGTGGTTAGCTCTACGCCCGATCGCCTTTGCCTCCAGGAATTAACCTGGTACTCACTTTTGGTGTAGGCTGAGTGAACCTCAGGGCCATATCCACCTCCGGAAGTGGAAATCTCGTTTCTTAAATTTTACGACTTCCTGACGGGGATTTGAACCCACGTCCTTCCGGGCGAACCGAGCACGCCTTTACCGCCTCGGCCAGGCAGCCCCTAGGAGCGTTATGTGATCCCGTAATAATTAAGAGGGGAATTCCTCTAGGCAGTATTATTGGACCTTCATGTTCTCATATAATGTTAATTTTTTTATTTTTTTGTTTTCAAAATCTTCCTCCACTTGGAGGCTGCCAAAGTCAAATAATACACAAACAATTTCATTCAAAAATAAAAATAAGTAAATTATGTCTCAGTCTGGCGAGTGTAAGTGGTGTATGAGTATCAAAAGAGAACCCAGCCCCCAGTCGATGAACTCCTTGGTGTTCATGTCAAAGGTCTTCATCAATTCTATCGTCTTCTTAGGGACTGTCCTTCTCACACCGGTCATGAGACCTCTCACTTCTATGTCGTCCAGTTCGTATTTGTTCTTATAATACGGCACTGTAGGTTGGTACATAGACTTCTTTTCTTAGTCCACTTCTTCTGTTTGGTCGGAGTGTGTTTCGAATCTTACTGTGGGGTCTAATATATATCCTTTCTTCCCTTTGTTTGCGATCATATCAATCCTTCTCGTGCTAACATTAATATAATATAATTTCGCGTGGCTATTTCTAGCCGAGTGCAGCCCTTGTAAGACAGACCCTCCGATGAGGGTGGGCGGCATCTGCCATGTGTAAGTAACTGCGTGTTATTGTGGTGGAGGATAGTGTTAAGTGTGGTGTGTGAGGTGCAGGGATGTTGGGGACAGCACAAACACCCAGCCCCCGGGCTATTGGAATTAACAAATGAAGGTTAAAATCCCCGACCCGGCCGAGAATCGAACCCGGGACCCTCTGAACCGAAGTGCAGTACGCTGACCATTCAGCCAACGAGTCGGACCGTACTGCCATTTACTGCCATGGACTTCCTCATGCACTTGAAATCCTTTCTCTCTGAGCGTCTGTGCTATGGAGGACCTGATGTTGTGATGTCTAGTGTTTCGAAGAGCTTCACCGAAGGCACAGGAACCCAAGACGTGAGGTAATGTTTCGGTCTCACTACATCTTCTGCAACGGGTAACATCAAAGGACCTTTCCGGTATACCTCTTACAGGTGCAACGTTACATGGCACTTTCAGCGCATCTCTCCACTCCGTGCTAGAAAGGCCATCATGGTTTCTAACCCAGCTGTTTGCAGGAGGGAACTCCATGGCCCTCAACTGGCAACAATTTTCAAATTCGGATTCTCGTAATTTATTTCTGAGTTTCTTGGTGTCATGCTCACCGTGCCTGTTCTTCATATCCTCCGTTTTACCATTTACGTTTAACTCAGTTAAACATCTGTTAATTTTTCATCTAGGTTTCTAGTGGCTTCGATATATTGGTTCCCTTCCCGTTTCAGAATGTTGCAGCTGTTTATATTCTGAATCAAGGCTTCCCAGCTTGATCTAAAAACACCTAACCCTTTGTACCGTTTATCTGAGTAAATCATAGAATCCGGAGTGTCAGTAGGAAGGGATAAGATCTCCTTTAGTGTACTCTTAACGAGTTTATCGGCATCTTCCAGAAATCGCCGCGGCATTTTACCTGCAGAAACGCAGTCAACGTAGGACAAACTGAAGAATTTAGAATTGAAAATTTCTGATCCGGATGAAACCAGGGACAGGATGATAACGATGTGAGTTTCTGCTGAAGGAGTGTCATTGATTTCTTGCAATCAAATAACATAGTATCTGCATAATTTACTGTAAGTATTTGACACATTCGTTCCTCGAAATACATTATCTCCATACCTTCTTCGACTGTAATGAGCCCTTCGTTTATTTCTCCTCTACTGATATTGATAACTTCAGATTTTTCAGGGTTTATGGTTAGACCAAGTTTACGAAACCTTTGTAAAGCTAGTTCCGTCAGTTCTATTGCAGAGTCTCGGTTTTTTCCTACAATAACCGTTTCATCTGTGAAGCCTAGTATTGTTAAAGGTTGCAGTCCGTTGGCAAGAGAATAACCACGCGTGTCACATAGCTCTTTTTTAGCAATTTCTCGAAAAATGTGATCTGTTGCAAGATTGTATAAAACTGGCGACAATGGGGATCCTTGCATTACGCCACGGCGTAAATTAATGGGATTCGTTCTCTTGAAGTTGGCCTGGATTTGAGTTGTACTATTCTCCTGAAGCTTGCAAATTATGTTGCTCAGCTTGCTTGGCGCAGTTGACGTACCTTAAGTGTAAATGGCCCACGTTGTCGAAAGCCTTGCTTATGTCTAGGAAGACCAGAGTAACATCTTGTTTGTTGTGTTTTGCTGAGTTTAACACAGATCTGAGTAAAGCGGCGTTTATGACGGTGCTAGGTGATTTGATGAATCCTCTTTGATGTTCGCTAATTGGATGTAACTCCTTAACCTTGCCGTCGAAGACCTTCTCGATGACACGACGAAGGACTAATTTGAGTAAAGAACTGAAATCAGGGATAATGCTCTTTGCGGATAATGTTATGCTGTATGTATGTTTGGTATTCAGCCCGAAGGCTGGTTTGATTCTCCACAGCTCCGCCAACAGCTGTCATAGCTTAGGTGTCACTGAAGAGGCATACTCGGGAAATGAGGAGTGATTTAGTTATCCGTTGCTTTCCTCACCGAACCAGAAGTTGCTATTACATATCAGTCTGACAAGCCCACAGAAATGCATGCACCAAACGACCCTATGAGCAACATTGTCACACCATTCATAACAGAGACTGGCTGCATAAGGAATGGCATTACTAGCATCACTCATACCTCAGTCACTTTCATTTCGTCAAAGCCAAGGATGAGACTTTTTTTTTTGCTAGGGGCTTTACGTCGCACCGACACAGATAGGTCTTATGGCGACGATGGGATAGGAAAGGCCTAGGAGTTGGAAGGAAGCGGCCGTGCCCTTAATTAAGGTACAGCCCCAGCATTTGCCTGGTGTGAAAATGGGAAACCACGGAAAACCATCTTCAGGGCTGCCGATAGTGGGATTCGAACCTACTATCTCCCGGATGCAAGCTCACAGCCGCGCGCCTCTACGCGCACGGCCTACTCGCCCGGTAAGGATGAGACTGAGACAGCCCATAGTGCACTGTAAAACACTACATCTCGCCAGCAAAGGCATGTGTATAGAGTAATAAGTAAGTTACAAGATTGTGAGCGACTGACAAATTGACCTCGACAATGTTGTGAGATGGACAGTTGGCAATGGTATGATGATAAACATGGTTAAGAGTCAGGTTGTGAGTTTCACTAATAGGAAAAGCCCTCTCAGTTTTAATTAATGCGTTGATGGGGTGAAAGTTCCTTATGGGGATCACTGTAAGTACCTATGTGCCAATATAAGGAAAGATCTTCATTGGGGTAATCATATAAATGGGGTTGTAAATGAAGGTTACATATGTCTGCACATGGTTATGAGGGTACATAGGGGTTGTTAAGGATATAAAAGAGAGTGCAAATAAGTCTCTGGTAAGACCCCACCTAGAGTATGGTTCCAGAGTATGGGACCCACACAAGGATTACTTTACTCGAGAACTGAAAAATCCTAAGAAAAGCTGCTCGATTTGTTCTGGGTAACTTCCGGCAAAAGAGCAGCGTTACGAAAATGTTGCAAAGTTTGAGCTGGGAAGACTTGCGAGGAAGGAGACGAGCTGCTCGACTAAGTGGTATGTTCCGAGCTGTCAGTGGAGAGGTGGTGTGGAATGACATTATTAGACGAATAATTTTGAGTGATGTTTTCAAAAGTAGGAAAGATCACAATATGAAGATAAAGTTAGAATTCAAGAGGACAAATTGGGGCAAATATTAGTTTACTTAGGAAGATGAGTTAGGGTTTGGAATAATTTACCAAGGGAGATTTTCAATAAATTTACAAATTCTTTGTAATCATTTAAGAAATGACTAGGTAAACAAGAGATAGGGAATCTGCCACCTGGGCGACTGCCCTAAATACAGACCCTAAGCGCGTGACACCTGCTCCGTCATACACTTATGTTTCTTGTGAGCTGTGGGAGGAACATTGGTTACTCACTTCACTACTGCGAGAAGGAAGTCGTTTAGCTTGCGCTGCTTGCTCATGGACAGGTACAGATGAGCGTAGTGCAGGGCGATTCCTCCCCACACCAGGTAGCTGCTGGCTATCTCTTCGTCTTCCTCGTGGAAAGGTGGCCCTGGATCATGCCGCCACATCTCCAAGACGGCTGCTAGTTGGCCGTCGGGCTGCATCACCGGCTGGTATAACACGTGCGCGCTGTCGCCCTGAACACACATGTTATATTTCATGTCACAGATTAAACAAAGATACATGTAACTTCTCCGCTACAGGGAGAAGCACAAAATCATTGAAATGTTTTTGGGTTTAGAAGACAAGAGACCGAGTACAGAGTTTGACACAAATATGTCTTATGGCTGCGGGTCGTCCGACAATTTGTGTAACGTAACGCGACAAAATGTGTGACGGAATTGTAACCATAGCAACAGTGCAGGCTGTGATGTAAGGTATGGATGGATGGTCAGACAATGCAACCTAGCAATGGTGCCGGCTGTGATGTAACGTATGGATGGATGGTCAGACAATGCCACCTAGCAATGGTGCCGGCTGTGATGTAAGGTATGGATGGATGGTCAGACAATGCAACCAAGCAATGGTGCCGGCTGTGATGTAAGGTATGGATGGATGGTCAGACAATGCAACCTAGCAATGGTGCAGGCTGTGATGTAAGGTATGGATGGATGGTCAGACAATGCAACCTAGCAATGGTGCAGGCTGTGATGTAAGGTATGGATGGATGGTCAGACAATGCAACCAAGCAATGGTGCAGGCTGTGATGTAAGGTATGGATGGATGGTCAGACAATGCAACCTAGCAATGGTGCAGGCTGTGATGTAAGGTATGGATGGATGGTCAGACAATGCAACCTAGCAATGGTGCAGGCTGTGATGTAAGGTATGGATGGATGGTCAGACAATGCAACCAAGCAATGGTGCAGGCTGTGATGTAAGGTATGGATGGATGGTCAGACAATGCAACCAAGCAATGGTGCAGGCTGTGATGTAAGGTATGGATGGATGGTCAGACAATGCAACCTAGCAATGGTGCAGGCTGTGATGTAAGGTATGGATGGATGGTCAGACAATGCAACCTAGCAATGGTGTAGGCTGTGATGTAAGGTATGGATGGATGGTCATACAATGCAACCTAGCAATGGTGCAGGCTGTGATGTAACGTATGGACGGATGGTCAGACAATGCAACCTAGCAATGGTGCAGGCTGTGATGTAACGTATGGATGGATGGTCAGACAATGCAACCTAGCAAAGGTGCAGGCTGTGATGTAAGGTATGGATAGATGATGAGACAATGCAACCTAGCAATGGTGCAGGCTGTGATGTAACGTATGGATGGATGGTCAGACAATGCAACCTAGCAATGGTGCAAGCTGTGATGTAAGGTATGGATGGATGGTCAGACAATGCAACCAAGCAATGGTGCAGGCTGTGATGTAAGGTATGGATGGATGGTCAGACAATGCAACCAAGGACTGGTGCAGGCTGTGATGTAAGGTATGGATGGATGGTCAGGCAATGCAACCTAGCAATGGTGCAGGCTGTGATGTAAGGTATGGATGAATGGTCAGACAATGCAACCTAGCAATGGTGCAGGCTGTGAGGTAACGTATGGATGGATGGTCAGACAATGCAACCTAGCAATGGTGCGGCTGTGATGTAACGTATGGACGGATGGTCAGACAATGCAACCTAGCAATGGTGCAGGCTGTGATGTAACGTATGGATGGATGGTCAGACAATGCAACCTAGCAATGGTGCAGGCTGTGATGTAACGTATGGACGGATGGTCAGACAATGCAACCTAGCAATGGTGCAGGCTGTGATGTAAGGTATGGATGGATGGATGGTCAGACAATGCAACCTAGCAATGGTGCAGGCTGTGATGTAAGGTATGGATGGATGGTCAGACAATGCCACCTAGCAATGGTGCAGGCTGTGATGTAAGGTATGTATGGATGGATGGTCAGACAATGCAACCTATCCATGGTGCAGGCTGTGTCTTATGGCTGGTTGCCGTCTGAAATAGGCAGACGTTGAATGATGGGCATGTACGAGAGACATATTTATGATCATTTAATTTTCGCAGAAGGAAGACTGGTTTCTTTCTTTTTGTTTTTCCCCACTTAGTTGTCTCTTATGATATGCAAGAGTTACATCCTTTCACTCCAGTAGCGGCGATTGGGAATTAGAAGTGCGGGGGGGGGGGGGGGGTTAATTTTACAGGTGGGGGCGGGGGAGATATATACATTAAAAAAGAAGCTACACAACTGTGAGATTTCTGATGTTCTCTTAGCGAATTTTGACAGAGAGATGAAAGTTGACAGTTTACCAACTTAAGTACGGTAATAATAGTTTTTTGAGATTTTGATTCAATACTATACAATGAAACTTTCACCAAAGGAACAATATTACACATGTATTACAATTAAACACACTTACGGCCTGATTATATAATTATAAATAATTTAGTATTTGACTACACACTAAGAAACTGCTAGACTGACGAATGGGCGCGGGAAGCGGGTGAATCCTACCTCGGTGGTATGCTATTGCGCGCGAGGCTCCGCTACTTGCTGTGGTGCTATACACATCGGTTAGCCACGACGAACGGTATTTTGTGGGTATATCTGCTAATAATATTGTTAATAATTAAAAAAAATTAAACGAAAGATCTACTTGATAAGACAACAAGGCTTGTACAAATTGCTTATTTTTCATAATTGCTAGTTTCAGCTGACTAAAATGGAATAAATGTTTTTTCCACAAAGTCGGAGGGGGGGGGGGAGGCGACTGCCCCTCCTCGGCCCCCTTAATCGCCGCTACTGTTTACTGTTTCACTCCACTACATCGAAAGAAATATGTAGGCCTATGATCTACGACCAACAAAATTATCGCTGATTTAGCACACAATTTTATGACCTTAAAATTGGCAAGTTACGTAGAGTATTACGAGAAAAATTCTGTTGCCTTCGGCGATGTTACTATGTTAAGGGACTTCGCTGTGACCTAGAAGAAATGCCAGTCAAGGACAGTGGAAAGTCGTCTGAACCACCACTGTTTGTACCTACTGTTTATAGAAGGCACGCGGTAATGTGAGGAAGAAGATGACAAACACTGATTGCCTGGTGCACACGCTGTCCACGCTAATTCCAAATAGTGTCCCAGACGAAAATACCATTCCATGTTAAATGTTCGATAGAAACTGTAGATAAACGGCTAATATATAATGACAAAATGGTTACAATATACATTTTTATAATTTTTTCTTGATATTCACAAAATGTTCTGGAGGAATACGTGGGGCTTATCCTTCGTCCATCTACAAAGGTGAATTTTAGTTCTGGTATCTCTGGAAGTTTCCCTGTTGAGGTTCGTGTTCATCAAGGTTCAGCTTTGAGCCCAGTCTTATTCAATCTACTTATTAACTATCTCACAGAACATCTGATAACACAACTACCACGGACCCTTCTATACGCAGACGACATCGTCGTAGTTGGTGAAATACGGGAAGAGGTCGTGGCAACCTTAGAACTTTGGAGAAAAGCTTTGGAGACAAATGGACTCAGAATAAGCGTACGAAGACAGAGTATGTGTTCTGTAACTTCGCCAAGCCACAAGTTCAAGGTCCATTCAATACAATTTTCTTAACGGCAATGACGAATAAATTCAAGTACCTGGGCTCAGTTATTACCACGGATACGACGATTGATGATGACGTGAAGCATCGCATCAACGTTGGATGGACCCAGTGGCGTTTTCTGAGAGACGTCCTATGTGACAGAAGGGTGTCTATAAAGCCCAAGATATACAAGTCTGTTGTTAGACCTGCCCTCACTTACGGCTCCTGAGTGTTGGACAAGGCAAAATAAGCATAATCAGCAAATGCATGTAACGGAAATGCGGATGTTGCGCTGGTCAGCGGCTGTCACCCTCTTGGACCGAATGTGCAATGAGCATATACGACGATCATTTAGTAGGGCCCCTAGCGAGAAAGTGGAGGAGCGGCAGTTGCGCTGATACGGACTTGCACAAAGTCGAGATGAACACCATTCCCTTAAGAGAGCTCTTGCAATCGACGAACCAAGAAGAGGAGAGCAACATGGTGGCATACAGCCAGAAAGGCCGTGAATAGAAACGGCATTCCAGTGGAAGAGACGTACAACTGCAGGGAGTACTCTCTAAGGATCACAAGAGCCGACCCTGAGTGATACTTGGGAGTGTCCATTTAGGGCACACCACACATACGGTCAGGAACGAATAATAATAATAATAATAATAATAATAATAATAATAATAATAATAATAATAATAATAATAATAATAATAATAATAATAATAAACAGTGAATCGCCCAGTAAATTGAAAAGAACTGTCATGTAATCAAATCTCTTATGGCCAAAAATGGAAAGAATGTGCTAGACACTGGGAAGACCCCTCGTCATGGAGGGGGAAATGCCATTATTCAACCCACGCTTCAGTGTTTTAGACCACTTAGAGGCAAACTAAAACTAGGAAATCATTAAATTCATATTCTTGGAATTTTTATGAACATTAGAGATACCAACACTGGAGATGAGACCCGTCGGATAATGGAACTGTGTAACGTGATGCAATCTTCTACCACATTTCGCGCACCAAAAGCCCAGATATACTAAGGGTGACGGGAGAGTAAGATTCATTCTTTCTTCGGTGTTACGCGAGTCCAGGTCTATGTCGCTCTGGGCCAATTATTAATGTGCGGTTGATAAATTGAACATTCAAGATTAGTTATTGGTAAGAGTGAAGTACCAGTCTGTGGTAAGAACTGGTGGAATGTGAAATAAAATAAATACTCATATCGTGTGAGTATTAAGTTTGCCCGCGTTTGGTGATGAAACGATAAATTAACGGCATATCTCGGCATGGTGTTACTAATACAGTCCTTTGCCTGTTAAATGTGTTAGAAGGTGTAAATCTTGAAATATGAATAAGAAGTTAATTGATAATAATTTATGTGGTAAATGTACAGTGTTTCGTGTAAATATTATGTCAAGGTAAGAGCATCCAAGAAGAAACGTGTGAGATAAACTTGAAGATTCGCATATATACGTTAAGTGTTTAGAAGGTAAGAAAAGAAAATTAAATACTGTTGTTAATTAAGAATCTTCGAGAAGAAATGTGTGAAGTGTGTATAATTTGTATCAAAATGGTGTGTTAGGCCTTAATTGGGTGTACGGCGAATGGCTATGTCTGAGAACATGCCATTGTTCAGCAGAAATCCAGGTAGGTGATATGATTTGTATTCTTGAAAGTGTATTCTGCAACGTTATGTCGTGTGTGAATACCGGCCGAAGTTTCAGGCTGATAGTTTGTTGTTTTTCTTTGCTTTGGTTTGAGTGCTGTGAGGCACAGAGATGTTATGAGAAGTCTACGCACATTTTATGTTGAAATCCCTTAATTTCAGATGATTGTGTTAAATCGGATTAAAGAAGGTATCGGGTAAAGATACGCCAGTCTGTCGTTATAGAATCTGTGTGTCAAGATTCTGTGTCAAAACATAATGTAAAATATAGTTGAGTGTTGGAAAATTTTGGTTTTGTGGGTATCAGGTAGAGATATCGCAATGTCTAACTAAAGTCAAGATCGGCGTGATTTTACTATCATTTAACATTTCATGTTTACTACAAGTTTGTTTCAAGAGTTACGTTGTTTCAGTACGATGATTAATCCATGAAATAAGCCACGATATTAAAGAAAATAAAGAAAGAAATAAAATAAAAATGAGATCGAAATGGGCCATATAACACTGTACAAGAAATTAATCTGAGATCATATAGACATTCAAAAGCCGTGATAAGAAAGGACGATCCAGCAGAGACAATGTTGAAATAAATGAGTTCAGCTGGATTCCGGGATGGAAATGCCCCGAGGGAGAATCGAATTTAGTATATGTTGATGCCGGGAAGATGTAATACCCCTAGGAAATAATGCGTTTTAATGCCGGGAGGAGGAAACGCCCCGAGGATATAATGTGTTAGAATGTCGTGGGAGGCATGTGCAATGTCCAGGGTTCGAGAATAGTTTCGTTTTAGGAATCATGTGATCTCCGAAAGCTAGATGTTATGAGAGATAAATTCAATTAAAATGAGTTTATTATAATCTGGCTTGTTCCATGCAGATTCACCGCAGGCAGAAAATTGACAGGAGACCCGGAATATGACCGAAAAACCGCTAGCGGAAGTGTGAGATATTTTTAGAATACCGCTAGCCCGTTATCAGACGACTGTCTGGAAGATTAAGAGTTTTCGACTGAAGTTATAATACTGTATTATGTAAACCTCGCAATTGATAGAGATGATATTTTGTATAGTGGATTAATAGCTTTTGAGAGGCGGAAGAGTTTATTATGGCGAAATCTTGACGCAATTAGTTGTTTTGGCGGTAGATTGTTAATTTGTGTTGTGGCGAATTTATCGGATGGGGTGATAGATGATGGCACTCGTCTGTCACGCACCCACAATGGAATTTTGGTTTAATTATTAGATGGCCTCAGTTCTGGTTGTCTGGGGGACCACCGGGGTCTTGGAGTTGTACAGTAGTGGTCTGTTAAAGACGTAATGATTGCGGCTAGACTTATACGTATTTTGATTAGTTGGTTAGTGGAGCACCCGGATAGTTGTGAACAATGTAAATCATGTTAGGGTTAAAAGAACGTAACGATGCAGAATGATTATGTCATGTCATTATATTCCATACTTTTGTAACAGCGGAAAAATACATCCACTAAGAGAGAGAGAGAGAGAGAGAGAGAGAGATCACTAGTTATAAAATCAGCATATGGTGATGATAGTTGTTTTCAACATTCATGAATTCAATTAAATGGTCAATGCAATGATCAGTAACCAGTTTATTTACAACATTAATGAATTAAGTTAGATGGTCAGTTAAGTCTGCAATGATCAGTGTCTGGTTTATTTTCAGCATTCACTAATTCAGTCAGATGACCAGTTCAGTCTGCAATGATCAGTGTCCAGTTTATTTCCGACATTCATGAAATCAATTAGATTGTTAGTTCAGTCTGCAGTGACCAGTGTCCGGTTTATTTTTAATGTCCAGTATCCAAGTTAGAAGGTTAGCTCAGTCTGCGAGGACTTGTGATTAGTTTATTCTGGTGAGAATTCATATTTTTGTATAATAATTATACGATCATTTTAGTCTGCAATGATAATTTGTCAGTTAAATTTTATTGGTGTTGATCACTAAAGTAAGTGTTTGTGATAAAATTTGATTTTGATCCATGATAGCACTGGTCATAGCTTTGTGTAGCACATTTCATCAATGGTCAAGATGATGGTTATGATTACTGAAATAAATAACAAATCGTTCTTTATATTGTACCCGGATGAGATGGCCCTAGTTTTCATGATTTGATTGTTATAAGATGAATGCAGACATATCAGAATATTAAATTATGTACAGTGTCAGCTGGTGTGGACGGAAGAATTTCAACATAGTTAGACATATCGCGACAATCCGTCGCCACAGTTTAGCCTGTCCTAATGGGGAGAATATTCTTGGTCAGAAGCTAAGAGGATTAAATCTAGAGCTCACAACAACAGAAGTAATGACTATAAGGAAGTGAAAGAGCATTTATTTCTGAACAAGGGCGAGGCCAGGTGCATCACCGATACAGAGAATATGACGTACGAGTATTTCCAACGGCTCGAGGCATGTTGTGTTGTCAAGTTGGAAGGAAGAGATTTTAAATTAAGCCATGCGGTGTTGACCAATGGCAAAATTTAATCAGAGGCTCGCAGATAAACCAACGTAAGAGAAACTCAGAGTGAACTCCAGTTAGCTTCTCCGATAACAATAATTAAATTATTCCAACCACAGAATTGAATAGAGGGGATTTTTGTGATATCATTCCCATGTTGATTAATTGTAATTGTAATAAATTAAAGTAATGAATTCTTGAAAATGACCCACGCTATCTCTCCATTGGTCAAGATGAGCACGCCATCAGGGACGCCGACTTAGCGCGCGAAAGGTGGAGGACAGGAATCAAGTGATATCTCCATGATCGCCGAACGATATGAGTTCAGAATACGACACATGAATGTGTATCACCAGTTTATTAAGTGGGATAAATTAAGAGATCCAAATCCATCTGCATATGCCGATTTAGGATAACCAACCCCCCTCCCTATGAGATGACCACGGATGACCCCGGCGGGAAACCATATCGTCCATAAATAACCAGCAGTGGGACCTCACATCACCAGTTGTTACCAGTCATCAGCTGTTACCAGTCACCAGTTGTGACCAGTCGAGCTTCACATCAACCAGTCGTTTGAAATAATTTGATACGCTGACACGGTGACTCTGTAACTCAGTACTAGAAAACGCATTATAGATTCTGTTAGAGTTGGAAATACGTTAGTAGTCATGAAGGTGAAGACGAATAGTGATAATTATTCACTATATCGAGTGTAAATTATCAATATCACTGTATGCGAAATTAATACATTTCTCAACATTTCATGTGTTGGAATTTAAAGGATCGACAGAGCCCAAAATAAATATTTCATGATAGACGGTGTAACAAATATTGTAGCAGGGAACTGTAGGAGCGAGGCGATCACGAGACGGTTTCGTATAGTTCAGGAAGTGCGGAGTGAAGAACGCGATACGCGCCGGTTCGAATGAAACGACACTTCGTCGTAATGTGTCAGGACGTGTGATTCGGGCTCAAGGAAGAATAATTGTGCAAATGTAATGGGTCTGGAGGCACCTATAAGTGTTTTTTAATTCTTGTATAAATTAGTGTAAATTCTCTAAGTAAGGTATTAATCATTGGTAGTCGCGCAGAAGTGTTTTATTGTGTTAAATTTATAAAGTGCGATATGATGGACGAGTAAGTTCCCATGGGGCCGTGAGGCTTCTCATCCGCTACGAGACAATGGAATTCTACATAGGAATGAGTACACAAATTTAATATTTGGGGATGTTATCGCGACTAAACGGGGTTCAGTGTAGATTAATCATGGTTACTTAACATGGTTCGCCTCACGAATCCATGATTTTTTAAGATAGGCGGACAAACTAATTTATATTAACGTAATTATGGGTTAGATTAATTAATTGAGTATTTGTTTGTTGTATATAATGTAAATATGGGATATATTTCTTTCAATTAATGCATGCTGTTTGTAATACTTTAAGTTAATTTCAAGTATTAAATTCCTTTTTGTGCTAACCCATTTATTTGATTTTCAATCACTGCGGTGATTATTTGTATTTTAGTTAGGAATATTTGCTACCAGACAGCCAGATTATGAAAATGCCAGAGAGTAAATTTTGTGTTGCGTACGGAAGGTCAAAATAATAATAATCATACTGCTTTATGCGCTTTCTGCGTTCGCAACTTCTATATAATAATAATAATAATACTGCTCGGTGTGTTTGCGAGTGAGAAATAATAATAATGTTTGTGAGTTGGCAAAGGAAAGTAAATTAATAATAATAATAAGATTTTGTGCGCTTTCAAGTTATAGTACGGTATCATAGTCATGATAATACTTTGTGAGTTTGCTAGCGGAAATAATAATCAATGTGGAGATAACCTGTAGCGTTAAAAATTTTAAGCCAGGCAGTAAGTTTGATTTGTACGTAAATTGTTGATTTCACGTTTTTTGGACTTTATCTTAACCATTACAATGTGTTTAAAAGCGATAGAGGCACGTGAATTAGAATGGTCACGATATGTTGAAAGCCCCGAGTGGTTTGAGCCCATATTTAGAGTTGGAAGTCATGATGGACGAAAACCCGGCATGAAATAAAATTGAGCCGTACTGTTTGTAATGATGAAATAGATGAATCTCAAGGCCTAAGATGATATAAAATGCATATTCCGGTATTATGAGTGGCAGAATCCACGCACCGAGGAGTAATTTATGAATTAAATGTTTGAAGAGTTCCAATAAGAAAAAGTTGGATTTCAAATGAGTAGGAAGGAATAGTTAGCAATCGCCGGCATTGGAGGTATTTGCCCAGCCGCGATGTGCCATAGGTTGTGAGATGTGTCTTGGGAGGACATGTGTTCCCATAAAATTAACGGCAGTACGAAACTGAAGGTTGCGGTACCGAATACCGTGTTGTCCCGACCGATATAAAGCAGATCTTGGTGGTTCATAACGGGATTTAACATATGTGACTGAATTCTAAAGAGTGGAGATTAAAATATCAAACTTCCCATTTTAATAATAATAATAATAATACAAGTGAATCTTGTCTTAAATCAATTGCTTAGTGCCAGAGTAGACCGAAACTGTAAAAGCTTATGCATTAAACCATAAATATCGCTAACGGTAGTGTAACACGTGAAATTAACTTACCATAATAATAATAATAATAATAATAATAATAATAATAATAATAATAATAATGAAAAGTTGAAGAAGCAGAAGATGAAGAACTTGCAATAGTATTTTGAGAATAATAATAATTGATGAAAGGAAATTAAGATTTTTTGGACGATGATTCATTGTAATAATAATAATAAAATTTTATTAGGAAACTGATCATAAATTTATGCGGATAAATTACGAGGAAGAACGACTCGTTGTTTGAAACGTCGGCAAGGGTTGGCATATAATCATCCCAGATGATAAATCAATTTCACGTGTTACACTACCGTTAGCGATATTTATGGTTTAATGCATAAGCTTTTACAGTTTCGGTCTACTCTGGCACTAAGCAATTGATTTAAGACAAGATTCACTTGTATTATTATTATTATTATTGTTATTATTAAAATGAGAAGTTTGATATTTTAATCTCCACTCTTTAGAATTCAGTCACATATGTTAAATCCCGTTATGAACCACCAAATATAGGATTATAATTGAAATTAATGACAATAATAAAATAATTGATGGTAATCACAGAATATGATAATGATCAGGTAAAGAATGATAATGATATTATTTAATAATCATAGGAGGATATGATAGGGACAGTCGTCATGTGTCGAACTGCTCAGAACCAGATGTTGGGTTTTCACGGGGGAGATTGTTAGCGGTAGATACGAATTCACCCACGGACGGCACATGTCTTCATTGTCAGAGCATAGTAATGAACCTTTCCGTACGTCTTGTCGTATTGACAAGTGTAAATATTGAAATAGGCTTTGAGTTAATGAGCTCTACCTGGCATGTTTGTGAATCTAGAAATAATAGGCTAGAGTTTGTCCGTACTATAAATTCCCGTTTTCGAGATGATAACATTTCCACGGTGGGTGTCCGGCTCACCAGAATGTACATACCGGAAGTGTCTCATGTCCTAACGGAACGAGGAGATGACAGTAAATAGTTACTGTCATGCCTTCGTCTCCGAAAGAAGATCTCCAGCGATGAAACGTCCTCCCATACGGATGTGAATTCGACCCCCAGTAACCAATTGGGGCGAATTCACCAAATGTTTTACACTACCAGAATAGTGAGGTAAATCCAAGTAGTATGTCGTTTATTTTTCAGGATGGAAGTGTCACAATGTAATAATTGTCATCATGTGTAGTTTGCAATATAAGTGAATAAATTGCTCCTCATTGCAATTTCAATAGGAAACAGTTTCCATATCTTTTTATTGTAGTTAGTCCAGTATGCCCATGGAATTTAAGTTGTCACTTCCCAGTCCTATTGTGGAGTCTAAAATTTGTATCCATGAATGAGTCGTCCCCCGTTACCTTAATTTGCATGCCCCGTTCATCCCTGTGTTCATTTGGTGCGCCTATATAGGTAAATTTTTATTTTTTATTATACATTTTTTATCTTTTTCGAACTGATCACCCCTGAGATTAATGCTATTCTGGGACTCAGGAGGTGAGCGGATGCCATATCAGTGAACGTTTATCCATGTTCCTTGTCACAGTAGGGGTCATGATTATTGTAATGAGTTTGTTTTCTACATTTTGATGAATATTTTTTAATAAGTTCTCGTTAGTTACCATTGATAACATGGTGATGATTACTACAACACCGTCCATTGACGTCACTCTTTTCAGTTCAGTTTGTTGGTACCGTTCATAGATGGTCGGATTAAATTAATTATTATGCAGTAAAGCGATAATATTATTTTTCAAAAACTCGTGCTTATTGGTTTATTCAGTTTAAATTGGTTTATTATAAACTAACATAACCTGGAAGTTTTTGTGCGTGAACGTAAATGTAAATTCAAGCTCTTAGTTACACTTTAAAATATTGAAGTTCAGTGGAACAATATTCTATATAATTTTAAATAATTAATTAATCAAGTAACCTTATTTCTGGGTTTCTGGTTGTGACACAACATGGTGCAATTATGTATTTTTATACAGGTGTCAGAGATTTGATAACAATCAATACTGGAGCACTATGCCTCGCCAAGGAGCAAGTTAACATGTGAATCAAATGTTTTTTCTTGTATATAATTAATCGGTTCAAATATAACCTGAGGTTGTTTCGATTCGATTAAGTGGCTGATGATATCCGGCGTGGTTATTTGTGATCGGTGGATAACCTTAGTTAAAGAAAAATTCGGAGTCCGGTTACGAAAACTGAATCTTCACGGATCAAGTGAATCGACCAACGGTGTTACTTGAAATCCGATAGTTATTTTCAGTTTTTCTCTTTTCATTGTTTTAATATTGAATTCTATTCTTGAATGTCAATTAACGTTTAACTTAACTAAATATCAATACAATAATTCCTGAGGTCTTCATATCTTCTTATATATGTCAAAGTTATGTCAGCTGTTTTGTTAATACATCAAACTTTCTTTTATTATTCGATGCTTCACATCTATGGGACGTAATTGATTTCTTTTTATAATAAATCCATTTTAGCCCACTTCTTAAATTTTATTTCAAGTAGTAATTAGATTTCCTTATGCAACCCGCCGATTATATCAACAAGTGACTGAAGAACCCGGAACTCCCTGAGACTAGAAGAATCTACATTTGCAAGAGCCAGAAGCAGATGTTGACTATCGGTAAGCAAGGGTGCAGTACTCTCTAAGGATCAGACGAGCCGACCCTGAGTTGTACTTGGGAGTGTCCTTTGTGGGCTCACATACGATCAGGAAAGAAGAAGGAGAAGAATTTTGATATCCAGAAGGAATTACAAGGATTCAAGAACACTCCACTCACACAGCCCTTCGAAACATAGCAGACCTAAATGACACAGTGGAGTACTTCAGGGAACACTATTGGGACCATTACGAATCATTTATTTTATGCACTGATAAAACTTAAAACTTATTTTACGTCGCACCGACACATAGCTCTTATGGCGACGATGGGACAGGACTGGGCTAGGAGTCGGAAGGAATCGGCCGTGGCCATAATTAAGGTACATCCTCAGCATTTGCCTGGTGTGAAAATGGGAAACCACAGAAAACCATCTTCAGGGCCGTGAGTCAGCGAGGGAAGCCGCTGTCGTGAGTGTGAGGATAAATGGACCTGTGTTAATGTTCGCTGTTGTGAGTATCACCCTTTTGTTGAATACTGTTGAACTGTTGCTGTTTGGTTGTTCTCTGCATATGAATGTGTGAATTACTGGACTGTCTCTGGTGTCGAACCAACGAATAGCCATCATGTGTCGAGCAGTCCGTAGCCCAGCCGTCTACACACAGCTGCCGTATAAGGTGACTGGACTTGGGAAAGTGAAAGTAAGAATTAGCGTCCCAAGTATAGCAACTGGCTGGACCGCCTGCTGTGCCGTAAGGAAGAGGGACTAGTAAAAAAATTAGTAAGTGTAGCCATTCGTAGCTAATTAGAATTGTGTGTGTGTGTTGGATGTGTGAATGTGTGTGTGCATTTATTGGGTCATCATGAAATAAATTAGAGAAATGAAAGTGATGGAGTATTATTCGTAACAATATGATTATTATTTTTATTATTTCGTAAAATATGTAAATTATAAGGGTGACAGCAACGAATCTGTCCTTAACAGTGTCGAGAATATTTATTACCTGCTCATAACTATATACATTTAATTCTTTCTCCCATCTAAAATGATGATTAATGTGTCTGCCATACTGCCTGATTGCTTTAAGACTTTCTATTTTCCCACAGTTGATCATAACATCTCACTGATTGACGTCAATTGGCCAGCCATAATTATTATGCTATTCATACAGGTGAGTATTTCGTAAAGTTTTGCCAAATTCTCAATATTAATATGTTAACCTATTAAATACAAAAAAACAAATAATTAAGGACACGGTCGCTTACTTCCCGCTCTTAGCCATCGTCACCATAAAACCTATCTGTGTCGGTGTTCCGTGAAGCAAATTGTTGCTAAATAAATACTTTGTTGCTAAGGAATCGCGGATAGCCGACAGTCCTTTGTTTCGCCAGAGGCGGAAGGACAGAAGTACGAGAAAACATGTATAAGCCAGTCAAAGAGATGATGCTTCAGAAAAATGGCAAAAAAGAAAAAGGTGCACATGATGACAATAAGCGCTGATCAGGAATAAGTATTAGTGTGATGCTAGTCTCTCTATTTCTCCGCATTCTGCTGAATGAAGCGAATACATTTGAAAGATTGGAAATGTGGAAAACACAAAGGAGAGGTAATTAATAATTTTTCTATCGTTAAGAGGAGCAAATAAAACTCTTTCCAATACAAACCAACTTCCCGCAGGTCTCTGTTTAATGAGCTAAAAGGGCGAACAAAAAACGTTAGAATTGGAAACTTTATTAGAACGAAATGATGTTAAAATATCGTTCATGTAAAGAGTTTTCCATAGATCCTTCTCAAAACTCTTTAAATAACCCTTGAAAAAACTGAAAAATTGCTCTCTGTGAATTAGAGTTAATGATTATAATATGCATAGAAGGAGTGTGTATGCAAATGAGGTCTTCTGCGTTGTACCAGCATTCTGATAAAATGTTATGATCATATTCAAAGAACAGACAATGAAAGACTTGCTAATATTATATTCCTTATGCCTCTTCGCTAAAAGTCACGAATAATCGGATAAATGAAATTGAAAAAAAACGTTCAAGAAATCAGTCTAACAAGGGAACAGGCCTAGCTTTAGAACGTTGGTCAGCAAACATCATCTTGCTGGAAATCCCAAGAAGAGAGCCAACACTGCATGGACGAAAGAATGGAAGAAAAACACAGCTAGAGGATAAAGAGATAGAGAAGAAAGCGAAGCTAAATAAATTTAATGGCACTTCTGGGTTGGGCGCAACGTTGTGAAATAAATAGTCTTTAGATATCCTGAAGGAGATCGACGCGGGCAATAAAGCATGTTCTACAACAAGCAAACTCTGACCAACAGTTGTTCATAAGAAAAATTCCTGGAGGGGGGGGGGGGGGGGATTTCTACTGTGCGGTCATGTGTCTGGAATGTCTAAAGCAAGAATACCTCCAAGTAGTCTTGATCTACTGATGACTTGCAACTGTACTGAACGAGAATTTTGTTCAAGAGTTGGGCACACCTGATAAAGCAAAGAGTGAGATGACGACCAGCTGCAGACTGGGCTGCATTCTCCATCCAGTACTGAGCTGGTAAGTGTTAACCGTGGTCCCTAGTGCCTTAAAGGATATGTTAAAAAGAAACACTCCTCCCATTTCGAGAATCAAGTGATCACAAATATGTCTCCCGATCATGGCTTTCCATCAACGCCTGTTAATTTCAGATGGCTACCAGCCATAAGACATAGCAGGCACGGTTGTTAGGTAACATTGCCTGGCCATCCATCCATACCTTACATCACAGCCTGCACGGTTGTTAGGTAACATTGCCTGGCCATCCATCCATACCTTACATCACAGCCTGCACGGTTGTTAGGTAACATTGCCTGGCCATCCATCCATACCTTACATCACAGCCTGGACGGTTGTTAGGTAACATTGTCTGACCATCCATCCATACCTTACATCACAGCCTGCACGGTTGTTAGGTAACATTGCCTGGCCATCCATCCATACCTTACATCACAGCCTGCACGGTTGTTAGGTAACATTGTCTGACCATCCATCCATACCTTACATCACAGCCTGCACGGTTGTTAGGTAACATTGCCTGGCCATCCATCCATACCTTACATCACAGCCTGCACGGTTGTTAGGTAACATTGCCTGGCCATCCATCCATACCTTACATCACAGCCTGCACAGTTGCTAGGTAACATTGTCTGGCCATCCATCCGTACCTTACATCAGAGCCTGCACAGTTGCTATGGTTACACTTCCGTCATACATTTTGTCGCGTCATGTTACACACATTTTCGGATGATCCCCAGCCATAAGACGCATATATGACAGAAATTATAGAAAGAAAGTCACTGGTTGTACATCGTATTTCAGAGGCGCTGAAGTACGAGAAATTCTGTCCCGCAGGTATTATATGACTCTCATATTTGTACACGCTTAGCCGTGCTCGAGCTTGCTTTCTGCCTAAACCACTCAAACCATCTAAATATATAAATACAGCATATGTATTTCTTTTTACCTTCGTATTCATGTCGTAAGAGCTCAGTCGCTTTCTGAAGCCAACATGCGCCATCGATGATTATACCCCGGATGCTGAAACTTTTATCAGTTAAACTTAGGGTTCGAACCCACCATCTCTGTAACACAAACTCTGAGCTACGTGATCAAATGCGCTCGGCCAAGTCGTTCTGTTCCCATGTAGCTCTCTCCAGTCCGAGTTTTGATAGCGAAAGTGTACGCGTATTCTAGATCAAAACAGTACATCAGACACCGGCTCAGTAGTGGGAGGAGGTCCCAGTTAGATCATCACAGGGCCAGGTTATTGGGAAATACCTTCTAACCCGTTCTTCCGTACTGTAGCGAGTGTAACATAAATTCTAGGTGTTTTGATGGGATGCACCCATAATGTTTATGCAAATATCATTGGATGTGTATGTTACTAGCTTGTGAGGTGGAATTCTGCATTGCTGCAGTGATAATTTAAGTTTGCAAGGTTGGTACTAATATTGCGGCGTATATTTGTAAAATTTAGTAGTTTTAATGATTCCTATTATACATTATACTCTCTTACAGCAGTTTTTCTTTACCACGAATTTTGCGTACATGAGTTTCAATTTTTATTCAAAGCCATCCTCAGGTTATAAATGAACAGAAATAACACACTGATGTCTTTCTTTCTTTCTTTCTTAATCTGTTTACCCTCCAGGGTTGGTTTTTCCGTCGGACTCAGCGCGGGATCCCAGCTCTAACGCCGCAAGGGCAGTGTCCTGGAGCGTGAGACATTGGGTCGGGGATATAACTGGGGAGGATGACCAGTACCTCGCCTCACCTGCTATGCTGGACAGGGGCCTTGGTGGGGATGGGAAGATTGGAAGGGATAGGCAAGGAAGAGGGAAGGAAGCGGCCGTGGCCTTACGTTAGGTACCATCCCGGCATTTTCCTGGAGGAGAAGTGGGAAACCACGGAAAACCACTTCCAGGATGGCTTAGGTGGGAAACGAACCCACATCTACTCAGTTGACCTCCCGAGGCTGAGCAGACCCCGTTCCAGCCCTCGTACCACTTTTCAAATTTCGTGGCAGAGCCGGGAATCGAACTCGGGCCTCCGGGGGTGGCAGCTAATCACACTAACCACTACACCACAGAGGTGGACACACACTAATGTAATGTATTAATTTGAGCCTCAAGTGACTAAAACGGAGTAATTCATGGCCAAAACTAAATCCAAAACCCATCATTATGAGTAGTTTTAATGTTGTGATTGCTGAATACATAAAGTTGAGTCATTAAGTTCATCGACTGGTCATCTAGTTTCGCTACGATGCACTATACCCGAGAGTTTACACCTCAGCAAGAGGCAGTTGTGTGCAGGACTACTGTCTCTGTGGTGAAGGGTAGTTGAATATCAGCGGCGGAACTTGAGAATGTCGTAGTTAGAGCAACGGCCAAGTTTCAAATTCTGCTAAAAATTACGTAAATCCTCTAGCGAAACGTTTGAGATTATGAAGCTGAAATTATTCGGATCATCAAGAAGGGAAAAAGTCGCGAAAATGTAGGTCAAAATGTTATGTAATCCTTGAACTGTTAGCGCCAGTCCGCGAACGTAATGACTGTATTACATAGGTGCACAATGTATTGCCTACAGTGTAGGTGCCAGTCCACGAACATAATGACGGTATTACATAGGTCTACAATGTATTGCCTACACTGTAGGCGCTAGTCCACAAACATAATAACTATATTACACAAGTGTACACTGTGTTGCCTACACTGTATCCCCCAGTCCACGAACATACTAACTGTATTACCTAGGTGTACACTATGCTGCCTACACTGTAGGCGCCAGTCCAGGAACGTATTGACTGTAGTACACAAGTATACGCCGTGTTTCCTACACTGCAGATGTCAGTCCACGAAATTATTGACTATAATAATTGAGGTCCAAAGATGGAAAATGGTGAAAGTGCCGGAGACATGCTTCCGAGCAAACGCCCATAGTAGAGTACCTGAGCACAATGGCACTTTCACCCTTCTCTACCAAAGGAGACCAGGAATTAATGATTACCTACCTCCTTTGAAGTGCAAGTATATTACATCCAATACATTTTATACCGTGTGATTCAGCCGCCCCAGCTTGTGTTATGCAACCCAACTAACGTGTGACATGGTTAAAAGGTGGTTATTCCCCTGCAGGTGTACTGTATGGTACTAATGTTCAGTGAGCACATTTTGCACACGATTCTGAACCCTACCGACAGGTTATACGCCTTGAAATCACGTATTGACGTCCTTTGACTATGTGACTATGTTAATGTGCCGTGCCTCGTGACCGAGTGTAACGAAGATGGGAATCAATGCATAGAACTGCGTAACAGTGCAGTAATTAATGCCTTAACCACCGAATCGGATGGTGTATGTACTCTACTTTCGTCGTACTACCGGTGCGTTCTCAGCATTGCAGCGTAGCGGATATGGTTGGGCATTCGCCTAGCAATCGATGGGCTGTGCCATTGGCGGTTCGAATCCTGCATCCTTCAAATATTTTTGCATCTGTATGATGTTTGAATATGTAAACACAGGACCACGTTTGCCACATTCAAACGACGCTGTTGTTCATCTTGTGCGTTACGCATACTCCGCTGGTTAGGATCTGAATGTAATCTCTGCTGTCATTTGGCATGTTTTCCACAGAGGAATACGTTGTCATGCTTCTCATTTATGGATAAGCAAGACCAAACGCGCGTGAGGCACTGCGTCTGTAACAGGAACTTCATCCCAAAAGGTGACACCCGACTGCTACGACATTCCGCCGTGTTGAAAGACGCCTAAGGACAACAGGCGTGATTTCCAAGAAGCCACCAGTCCGTGGTAGGCCCGTTTCATCGGGTGAAACAGAAGAGGCCGTTCTGGAGGCAGCTCGTAATAATCCACACATCAGTACAAGGGCGAGTGCACAACAGGTGAACACCAGCCATCCATCCATCTGGCGAATATTGCATGAACATAAATTTCAGCTATACCATCTTGAGCTACACCAAGAGTTCGTGGGTGGGATTTCGAAGCTCGAATGGAGTTGTGTCGGTGGCTATTAGGCAGGCTGGACAATGATGCAGCATTCGTATCGCATATATCTTGTTCTCGGACGAATTGCGCTTCCACAATAACGGGAACGTCAATCGCCACAACATGCACTACTGGAGTCCGGACAATCCTCACTGAGTGCAACAGGTGGCCATCAAGTACGATAGGGAATGAAATGTGTGGTGTGGTATCTTGGGGGATCGCCTGATTGGACCTTATTTCTTCGAGAACCATTAGACGGGCCCACGCTACCTGCACTTTCTACGTCAGGAACTCCCACTGCTGCTAGAGGATGTGCCCTTGCACGATCGTTTGACGATGGGGTTGAAACAGGATGGAACTCCACCACATTCCACCTCGCCCGTTCGTAACCATCTGAACGAGGAACTGCCAAGGAAATGGTTAGGACGAGGAGGCCCTGTTTCTAGGCCCGCCTGATCACCGGATTTAACGCCGTTAGATTACTTGTTGTGGGTGCATTTGCAGACAGTCGTTTACACTTAAGCGCTGAAAAAACCCCGACCAGCTCCGGCAACTCATCACGGACGCCTGCCGAGCAATTACACCAGGAATTCTTCAGCGCGCAAGACGATCTATTGGACAACGGGCTTGAATGTGTATAGACGAAAACGGTCGTCACATCGAGCATTTGCTGTGATAAAACATTGTCTAGGCAGTTGTGTTCCTATTATTTCGGTCTGTATGTGTCCGGCCTGCTAACTAATTGGCCCTTCTTAGGGCCACAAACACATTCATTCACACACAATTTGCATGAAGGCGGGTGTCGAACTTGCGGTATGAAACAAATATTTCAAAATAATGGAATCTTCGTCCCGGAGTCGAACCTCGCACCTCACACGTAAGCCCTCTCCACTGCACGTTTACCAACTATGTTACGGTTCCGTACGGCACACTGGGCAGCTTACAGCAAGTATTAGGTTTACTGCGGTCACAATATCAATTAAGTGTTCCGCCGGCGTGTCAGGTTCATATGATCTAGAAGGAAAACGCAGCCTTCCAGTGTTTAGTACGAGCATAATGTTACGGCGTTGTATCATGGTGAGACGGTAAATACCAAGATACCCTGTTGTGTTGTTTGAGCATACCGGGAGGGCAGATGTTTTCAGGACGGAATGAATATTGCGGGTTGCAGCTGCCCCGGCTGAATCACACGGTACAATTACTTAAGAATTTTTAGCTTCTATAAATTTAATTTCTTTAATTAACTGGCTCAGAAATTTGAAAATACATGAGTCTTAGCTCATTGACAGAATGGACAGCACAGAAGAATTACAGCGTGAGGCGCTGCCACAGTTATCCTTCCCCACCAAACTCAGCTGGGCACATTGGACTTTGGGTTTACCTGTTGCATGTCGTATCAACTAAGCTAATGACCACAGTCACATGCACAAGTTACCACCATATGCGGCATGGCTAATACATCCCCTTAATCCAAAGAAACAACGAACCACATTTTTCATATTTAGGCACTTTCACCCTTTTCCATTGTTGGTCCTCAATTAAGGGTGCAGAACTCCCTCCTGTGCTGGGGTGCAAGGGACTGGCTGAACAGATCACGATGTAATTTTTCATGGTGTCACCACTTAAACGACAGTGGCTTCAGATTATGCTCACATTCAAGTGGAAACCGTCAGGAAACCTAGCGTCTGGCTCCCCTCTGGAAAGGCGAAGGGGTTCTTTGGTTCGTGCCACATAACCCGGTAAAGTTGAGCCGGGAGGTAGTCGCTGGACAGCAGGCTCTCCGAAGGCGCCTCTGGAACAAAGAGAAAACAATATTTATTCTCTTAGGTAAGATGTTTCATTTATCCTGGCAAAGTTAGGTATGTAATCGCTTCTTACACAACCAGTTTTAAGCTAATACACTTACTACAACAACTACTTTCAACATTTTCCATCTATTTCTTCTACTCTACTCGATATCGCTCCATTCAGCGTACATTTTAGACACACGTTCTGCATGTGCCGAATAAGTTGGCACATCCGTCACATTTTGCAGTGTACAAGTTTCCCCTGAGATCATTAATGAGACAAGTGGTACCGTACCTGCCGTCAAGTCCCAGGTACTGTGCGAGTAACTCTGGGTTTCCCCGATCTGCGAGGTAGAGTCTGTAGCCATCGGCTGCCACCGCCGAGCAGATACACCCCGCCAGCTCCCAGAGGACATGGGCCTTGGTGGGGGACTGCTGGAGGGATCGTGTGAGTTCCTGGAGCATCTGTCGCTTGTCGGCGTGAACACAGAACTGTGAACAGAGAGGTGTACAAGGTATCACTGAGTAGAGCTCCACGTCCTGTCAACCATTCCTCATTGGACTGCAGGTGGCAGTTTCCCTGTCTGTTGTTCACCTAGTTTTTCTTAATTAAAAATAATCTGGAAATTTATTGAACGTTTCCCTTGGTAAATTATTCCAATCCCTAACTCCTATTTTTGTGAACAAATATTTCCCCCAGTTTGTCTTCTTGTTCATATTTTGATCTTTCCTACTTTTAAAGACACCACTCACACTTATTCGTCTACTAATGTCATTCCACGCCATCTCTCCGCTGACAGCTCGGAACATACCACTTAATCGAGCATCTCGTCTTCTTACTCCCAAGTCTTCCCAGCCCAAAGTTTGCAGCATTTTCGTAAAGCTACTCTTTTTTAGGAAATCACACAGAACAAATCGAGCTGCTTTTCTTTGGATTTTTTCCAATTCTTGAATCAGGTAATCCTGGCGAGGGTCCCATACTCTGGAACCATACTCTAGTTGGGGTCTTACCAGATACTTATATTCCCTCTCCTTTACATCCTCACTACAACCCCTAAACACCCTCATAACCATGTGCAGAGATCTGTACCCTTTATTTACAATCCCATTTATGTGATTACTCCAATGATGATCTTTCCTTATATTAACACCTAGGTACTTACACTGATCCCCTCAAGGAACTTTCACCCCATCAACGCAGTAATTAAAACTGAGAGGACCTTTCCTATTTGCGAAACTCACAACCTGACTGTTAACCCCGTGTATCATCATACCATTGCCTGCTGCCCATCTCACAACATTATCGAGATCATTTTGCAGTTGCTCACAATCTTGTAATTTATTTAATACTCTATACAGAATAACATCATCCGCAAACATGTTATCTCTCATTGCAGTTCTTTCCTGATATGATATAATAAGGGAACATAAAGGTGCAATCATACTGCCCTGAGGAACTCCCTTCTTAGTGATTACAGGATCAGATAGCATTTCACCTACTCTGCCTATCACCCGGACGTCTCCACTTTCTTGCAGTGCTCACTGCACACTTAGGCTTGCTGGATTCCTCAACTTTTCCTCCCTCCTCCTCAGTACGTTTATGATCGTAAGATATTTAGACATTCTTGAAAATTTAGCACAATTTTGAACTTTTCAGGTGACTCGGTCGAGAAGTTATTGTGACGATTGTTTGGTAGACATGTGTGTCGATACCACGTCTAGCGTCAGCGATTCGCGAGCAGTGTTACCAACTTTTGATGACGAAAAGTAGCTAAAAGTGATTACCAACATGGCCGGGAATGTCTGAACATTTGGATAGTCGCTAGTCACAAGGTAGTGCAGGATGACTTCTTCTTCTTTACGATAAGGCCTTCCTTGTTGTTCCCTGTTCCGTTCTTTCCAGTATTCCTTCATCATTGCACTACGCTTTTTTATTCTGTCTTCAGACCACTTTGGGCCCGGTTTCCTTTTCATTCTTCCTTGGAATTACTCCGTTCTTATAACTTTATATTTTTAAATCTCTCTTCTTCTCTCTCTCTCTCTCTCTCTAAACCTCTTTCTATCCAGTTCTCCCAAAGTCACTTGAAGGTCCATTTTGTCAATCTGTTATCAGACATGTTCAGAAATTAGCACTCTCCTTCTCCTTATTGTTATTGATATATTTCCTTATGTTTCGTTGTTTTCATTGGTCCTAACTTTTTTCTCATGATTCTTCTTTCTAGTACTTCCAGTTTATCTACACTATAGTTCAAAACTAGACATTCACTTGCGTACAGCCATTCTGGTTAGTAGTGCCTTATTTTAATATAAGCTTTTTACGCTCTTTACACATTGCGTAACATTTCTTCTACAGCAGATGTTTCTAAAACATTTTATAGAATCGAGTTATTTGAATTCCCTTACTTTCTTTATTCGACCAATATTACGTGTTGTCGAAATTTTGGCGCGTTTTTTTATGTTTCTAATACATTTTGTTTTTTTACAGAGTTTCTCAAACCGATTTTATTGGATATTTCTTTTTATTAAACGTTGAGAAGGAAGAAGGAGAAAATTAAACGTACAAGTAGTTTTAAATAATACTGAACTCAAAAATTATACACATCATTCTGAACCCTTCTCAGTTGCTATCCGTTGATTTTCGTAATGAACAGAAAGCTGTACTCGTTCCAACAAATTCAAGAACTTCGGATGGGATCTCAAACGAAACCCAACCTTAATGGCAAAGTAGCTGACAAGGTTTTGTTTTACAATTAGTTTCTTATTTTGTTTCTAAAGATGTTACAGTAATCTGACTGAACATTCGCTAAATTTCTGTATTTGAATGAGGCAGAATTAGGGCGGAAAAATCAATGAGACCAATTCTAAACAGGGATTCTCTACTGCAGCAGCTTTATTCTAAATGAATGCAGCCAGAATTAAGTTGCCGAGGACCTATTTAACCACTTATGGAAAATTCGATTCCTGCACTCATTTTTAGTTTTGACAACAGTTTTTTTCAAATCGTGAAGCTGATTTTTGGTAGTTTGAACTTGAATTTTCTTAACTAACGTTTTCGCAAAATTTACACGGTTGTTGCTTAAATTTCCTTTGTTTTCATGTGACAAGTTGGAATTTTTCCATCTCATTCGCAACTGAATAAACAAGGACCAGGAAGACGAACAAGTAAGAAGAATTCAGTTGGCATATTTTTGCTGGTTACGTTCCACTAACTAATTTATCGGTTTTTGGAGACGTCGAGATGCCGGAATTTAGTCCCGCAGGAGTTATTTCACGTGCCAGTTAATGTATCGACACGAGGCTGACGTAATTGAGCACCTTCAAATACCACCGGGCTGAACCAGGGTCGAACCGACCAAGTTGGAGTCAGAAGGCCAACGCTTTAACTGTCTGAGCCACTCAGCCCGACGAAACAAGGATGCCCAAACAAGGTTTTAAAATCTCTAACTACACTGAAAATCGTAGTAAAAACGGCTAGAAATAGCCAATTTATGAAAAAGTGGCAAAAATTCCACTAGTAGCTTTTTCGAAAATTTCTTCTTCTTCTTTACCCTTAGTCCCACGTAGTGGCAGAGTCCGCTGTGTGGATTCGTTGTCTCCATTTGGTTTGGCCTCGGGTCATATCTGGATGGAGATTTTACAGCCTTCAGTTAATTGCGCACAGTATCGGACCATTGATGCCTCGGCCGTCCCTCACGTCCTTTTCCAGCGTGCTGGGCTGAGTGGCTCAGAAGGTTGAGGCGCTGGCCTTCCCACCCCCATCGATCCTGGCTCAGTCCGGTGGTATTTCAAGGTGTTCAAATACGTCAGCCTCGTGTCGATATATTAACTGGCACGTGAAAGAACTCCTGCGGGTCTAAGTTCCAGCACCTCGGCGTTTCTGAAAACCGTAAAGGTAGTTAGTGGGTCGTAAAGGCAATAACATTATTATATATGCAACGACTTCCAGTGTATACACTGCTTTTCTTTTCTGGATCGGTGCAACGTCAAATGGTTTCCTAATAATATCGTTCGAAATGTGATCGAGTCTAATCCACCTAAGCATTTTCGTCTCCAGGACGTTTTATCAGTGTTCTACCTCCTTTGTAGCTGGCCTACACTCGGTGCCGTAGAGAGCAATAACGGATAACGGTCTCAGATGGTCCTTCATCCGACGATCCCGGGTGACACTGGTGTCATTCCAATTTCAGCCAGGCAGCGTGTAATCAATCAATCAATCAATCAATCAATCAATCAATCAATCAATCAATCAATCAATCAATCAATCAATCAATCAATCAATCAATCAATCAATCAATCAATCAATCAATCAATCAATCAATCAATCAATCAATCAATCAATCAATCAATCAATCAATCAATCAATCAATCAATCAATCAATCAATCAATCAATCAATCAATCAATCAATCAATCAATCAATCAATCAATCAATCAATCAATCAATCAATCAATCAATCAATCAATCAATCAATCAATCAATCAATCAATCAATCAATCAATCAATCAATCAATCAATCAATCAATCAATCAATCAATCAATCAATCAATCAATCAATCAATCAATCAATCAATCAATCAATCAATCAATCAATCAATCAATCAATCAATCAATCAATCAATCAATCAATCAATCAATCAATCAATCAATCAATCAATCAATCAATCAATCAATCAATCAATCAATCAATCAATCAATCAATCAATCAATCAATCAATCAATCAATCAATCAATCAATCAATCAATCAATCAATCAATCAATCAATCAATCAATCAATCAATCAATCAATCAATCAATCAATCAATCAATCAATCAATCAATCAATCAATCAATCAATCACATTTAGGACAGTCGCCAGGTTGCATATTTCCTAACAGTTGTTTACCAAGCTCATTCTCAAACATTTTCAAGAACTTGCAAATATATCGAACATTTCCTTTCACAATTAATCCAGTCCCTTACTCCTCGTCCTATGAATCAATATTTGCCCCAATCTGTCCTCTTGAACTCCAACCATATCTTTTGCACTTTTAAAAGCTGCGCTCAAGCTTATTCGTGTACTAATGTCATTCCCAACCATCTCTCCACTGACAGCTCGGAACATACCACTTAGTCGAGCAGCTCAATGAAGAGCATTATTTTGATCTCGTTAGGATATCGGCCATTTTCAGAGGTTATGGAGCCAACATACTTAAATTTCTCTACTTGTGGTAGATCTTCACCGTCAACGTGGATGGTTCCAATTTATCGAGGATTTTATGTCATGTATTCTCTCTTCGTTTTGTTCAGGCGGTTGTTGCACTGTTCTGTTTCGCGCTGGAGATCAAGCTTATTCTCTGCATGGCATTGATGTAACGGTAACAACAATGAACAGCAGTGGTCGTAACGCAGAGCCTTGGTGCACTCCTACAGTGATGCGGAAGTCACCGGACGCTCCTGCGGCATCTTGAACTTAACTCCTTGGATCTACGTAGAGCACTTAAGAAGGTGCTCTGGACGTTATTTCTAACGTAATACTCGAAATGACATATAGAGGCTAAATTGACAATTCTGGTCGCGATCTATACTAATTTTACTGCGTCACAACAAGCTCGATTTCAACACAAAACGCTCTAATGACGTCACAGATTCCTGAAACCAATTTCACAGAGAATTTTTTAGAACCATTTAGTAATTTATAATTGCGAAGGTATGCAGCCGAACTGATTATGTGATGCTGAGAACTTTACGCAGGGTGCAGTACAGGAAAGAAAATACGAAAATGGTGGTAGTGGTGATTATTGTTTTAAGAGGAAGTACAACTGGACAACCATCCTCTATTAACACTAATCATAAGGGTAAAGATCGAAGAGGTCCGATACTTCGAAAAATGAAGATGTCGGCCAAAGAAAGACTAGCGCCACGAAGGGTGTGAAAACGAAAGTTTCCCTAGGCCTCGAATGCTCTAATAGTGTCACGAGCTGATCAAGGGAGGTCGGATAAAGCGAGGAGCCTGACACAAGTAAGTGGAAGCAATGCCAGGACTATGTTAAGGGCCCCGTGGTGACCCTTCAGCCGCTCTTGCGACCACCCCTACCCACAGGAAGTTCTTGGGACAAACGCATTCGGCCTGTACCAACAAGCGGGGAGGTTGCGGTTTTCCAAGGACCGCCGTGGTCTCAACAACCTGCTGAACAGAACGGGTAAGGTACCGAGTACCAAGAGCCTTAGCCTTGTCCTTGCTCTTGTCCTGCTGAGAGAGAAAGGCGGCCATGGTCAACCACTTGCAGATCCCGGTAGTTGAACAGAGGACAGCTGACTCACATACGATGGCTCATTTCCAGAACAGACTAAGCTTCAAGCACCGCAAGGTCTTGGGTTCAATATTGGGTGCGGTCGGGATATTATTTTTTCTTTCGACGTACAATAGTGTATAATTTCGAAACCGTATTTCAGCCTGTCACCGTCACCAAAACAGCAAAGTTAAAGTCGACACGTCTGATAACAGTAGCTAACAACAAAAGCGCAGTCATCTTGAGGTACTAAAATCCCCGTGCCACACGGCTAACAATTACTTTTGGTTTAGCTTCAAACCATTACGATGTTCTATTTAAGATGTATGAGACAGGAGATATGCCATCCGATTTCAGACAGAATGTTGTTATACACATTCCCAAGAAATCCGTTGCTGACAAGTTGAAAACTACCGCACCATTAGTTTAGTGTCTCACGCCTGCAACATTTTAACACGTATTATTTACAGAAGAGTGGAAAGATGAGTTGAAACACAACTGGGAGAAAATCAGTTTGAATTCATAAGATTTGTAGGAACACGTGAAGCAATCCTGACATTACGTCAGATCTTAGAGGATGGAATTAAGGACAAGCCCACGTACATAGCGTTCGTAGATTTAGAAAAAACCGTTTGATAATGTTGATTGGACCAAGCTATTTCAGATTCTGAAAGTGATTACGATCAGATACCGAGAACAAAGAATTATCTACGACCTGTGCGAAATTCAGTCTGCACCGATAAGATTCAAAGGCTTTGAAAAAGAAGCCGAAATCCAGAAAGGAGTGAGGCAAGGCTGCAGTTTGTTCCCCCTCCTTTCGTTTGTTCTATAGAACAGGCGGTAAAAGAAATCAAAGGGAATCACAATCCAAGGAGAGGAAATCAAAATCCTGAGATTTGCCGATGTTATTTCATCTGAGTCCCCAGAAGATCTGCAGAAATTTCTGAAAGGTATGGAATAGATAGGTAAGGGTTATTCTGCCCGAAGGCAGGTCCGAACCTCCGCAGAGGTGTTCCTGAGTCGGAGTTTACGTGCGGTAGGGTGGCCAGTTCCTTTCCGCTCCTCCATTCCCTTACCTCCCACCAACAGCGCGTGGCAACCCATCCAACTCCTGACCACGCCCAATGTTGCTTAACTTCGGAGATCTCACGGGATCCGGTGTTTCAACACGGCTACGACCGTTGGCGAAGGAACAGAAGATGAAAATAAGCCCAAAACAAAAGTAGAGTGCATTTGAACGAAGTTAGGTGATGCAGGTAATATTAGATTAGGAAATGAAGTCTTAAAGGAAGTAGATGCCTATTGTTACTTGGGTAGTAAAATAACTAACGATAGCAGAAGTAAGGAGGACATAAAATGCAGACTAGCACAAGCAGGGAAGGCCTTTCTTAAGAAAACAAATTTGCACACTTCGAACATAGATATAGCAATTATAAAGATGTTTTTGAAGACTTTCATATGGAGCGTGGCATTGTATGGAAGTGAAACATGGACGATAACTAGCTCAGAAAGAAAGAGAATAGAAGCTTTTGAAATGTGGTGTTAGACAAGAATGCTGAAAGTGAGATGCGTCGATCGAATCACGAATGAAGAGATATTGAATTGGTGAGAGGAGATCGATTTGGCTAAATTTGATAAGAAGAGATTGAATGATAGGACATATCGTAAGACATCAAGGACTTGTTGAGTTGGTTTTTGAGGGAAGTGTAGGCCGTAAGAACGATTGTTGTAGACCAGGTATGGATATGACAAGCAGATTAGAGCAGATTTAGTTACGTAGAAATGAAAAGGTTAGCACAGGATAGGGTGGCATGGTGAACTGCGTCGAACCAGTCTGTAGACTGATGACTCAAACAACAACAGTAGCAGACACGTAGAACTTCAAGCTTGATTTTTCGCTCGCTTTTAATGCAATTCGAAGGTGATAGGAGAGGTGTTGTGAGAACTGAAAATTTGTGGCGATTATTCTTTTACAGGGGAGTATAATAAGCACGCAGCCTCATACAGTTTGGTCAGAAGTAAACGCAGGGAGGTTTACTGGGGAGAGCCTCTGTCTCTGCTCGTGCACTTAGGGACAATTTTGCTTCTCAGTTGCAAACTTAGTTGAATCGAATATCTATAATAATGAAAGGAAGTGTTTGTTTGTGTGTGTGTGTGGCTGTGCGCGATGCAGAGTCAAGTCTACGGCACGCCGAGCCAGGTGGATGGAAGTGGGTCCAAATAAACCTCGAAGTCGGATCTTTCATTTTCATGTTCGTTAGGGAGTTATGAACGAATGACTTGATGAAAACGTGTGCTGTGATATGATAATCAAACGTGCTGTCTCCAGGATTGAATGTATAGATTCACTGTCGCTAGGCAACGTACATAAGGTACTTAATACAACTCAAGGAGCCATTTTATGTCCATGATGCAGGAGGCTATTTCCGTTCGCAGAGAGGAATAGCCAAATTCAGTCCGTAATAACCGGAGGTGATTTTATGTGCGCGATGCCTAGCCAAATCTACGGCACGTAGTAGAGATCTGAAATGTTTAACATAGTCGTATTCTTATATGATTCTTTATGCAAGTAAAGGCCTGCATTTATTAATTATTTAATGGTTTGATTTATTTATATATTTATTTATTGGAGCGGACGATTGTGCAACCGATTTTCCTTCTCAGGAATATCAATCGTCCTTCCATCTGCAATGGAGCATGACTGTCAGTCAAGGAACTGATGCTGAATATTACTGAAGCCACCATTATGAGCGGACATGCCGCGGGCGAGGTAGCATTATTTCCTGGGATTCAAATCATCCCTTCAGATATACCGTTTCAGGTTAGAAGTCTCCAGTTCCCCGTTCCTTTCAGCTTCGCTATGTGTATCAACAAGGGACGAAGACGATCTGTTAAATTTGCAGGACTCGATCTTCGGAAACCGTGCTTCTCTCATGGTCAAGTGTACGTGGGTTGTTCCCTATACAGTACATCTTAGCTCCAAGTGGAGGGACACTTAATATAGTTTATCCGGAAGGTGTACAAGGAAAAATTAGTTTGTTTGGTTCGTATTTTTTATTGTTTCAATATTATTTGTACCATCAACCCATCCGGTCTCTTTGGGCATTGAAATTAACAACACAATTAAAAATAAAAATATTGTAACTCTTGCATTTTATGCAAATACGACGTGTTAATAAATATGTGTTCAGAATTAATAAACGCGGGCGAAGGCGCGGGTACATGCTAGTGTTCAATAAATATTCCAGATTTTTCAAAGTGAATTTGTGAACATTTTCTATAGTATGTACATGCTGACTAACCCCAAGACGTGTTGAGGTCTGACGTCACCAAATATTTCTGAGAGATGTAGTTCTTTGTATAATGAAGACAATATACTCACCTTCCACCTGGACAGACTGGTCTTCCTCCCGTTCTTGGCTGAAATAAGTAAAAAAAAAAAATAAAGATCAGAACAGTGATATGGCATATGGCAAAATTCACGATCAAATTATAACAAAAAAAAAAGAAGAAAAAAAAAAGATGAATGTAAATTTCTTCGCTACAGGGAATGACATAAAATCAGTGATATATTTTAGGGCTTATAAGACGAGAGAGTGAGTGGTTGTTCCCCTCTTAGCAGCCTCTTACAACATGCTGGAGTATACATACACACAGCGTTTCACTCGACCGACATGGCAGATAAACTCTTCCGATCAATCGAAATAAATAAATAAATAAATAAATAAATAAATAAATAAATAAATAAATAAATAAATAAATAAATAAATAAATAAATAAATAAATAAATAAATAAATAAATAAATAAATAAATAAATAAATAAATAAATAATTTTATTTTCCTTACGCAGTGTTCAGAATATTGATTAATGTTTTCCCGTTATAATTATTAGAATGTTTACAGGTCTAATACGTCCAGCATTTCAAGAAACAGCCTTTCCGTCCACCAAGATGGCGTCGTTACGCTAGTTAACCAGAGCCTAAAACCATATCCATGCTAACATGACTACAAGAAAGGACACCATTCAAAAGACACGAGTTTTCTCTTTGAGAAAATCAAATGATCATAAATATATCTCTCGGTCATGGCCATCCATCAACGGCTGATAATTTCAGATGAACACCAGCCATAAAGTGCAAATGCTGCCACAGTACATTGCGGTCGTAAAATTAAGTGTACATTCAATTAGTACAAAACAGGCGACAAATGCCGAGATTGTAGGCCAACATAGCTCAATGGTAGACTATGCGACGGGAAACTGGAAGTTTCTGCGTTCGGATCCCAGTAATACAAGGCTGGCCATGTACTACAACCCCCTTGTCCTGTTTTACGGCGTCAGGAATGGAGTGAGATGGATATTCGTAGCGAGGTTTTACGACTGGACGCCCTTACTGATGTCACCTTATCACAGCAGTTAATCAGAAGAAATGAATGAAGTGATATATGGTACTGGGAACTCAGTGCCGGAAAATAGCCCCATACGACGCCATACAAATACTCATTTGCTGTTGGCAGCATGCAATCTAATGATAACTGTAGAAATCGTATAACACCACCTCTCCTACCGGCCAACATTCTCATGGTGAACATTTTTCTTCCAACGAGACTCGAACCGGCTAACCACGGTGTCAGACCATATAGACTTGAGGTCTCAACGATCATGTCACCCAGGCGGGCTGTAAGTTGAAAGTTTATTACCAAAATAATAAAAATAGTTCGCGAAAACCAGGTAAGGTGAACACAATTTTCTTCTCAGGTTAGGTACATTAAGTGGAAACTGGTACTCTGTTTCCGGGCCTTACTTTTTGACATAAATATGTCCTATGGCTGGGGGTTCATTCGATAATTTGTGTAACCTGACGCGACAACGTATTTGACGAAAGTGTAACCATAGCAACCGTGCAGGCAGTGATGTGAGGTATGGATGGATGGTCAAACAATGTTACCTAGCAACCGTGCAGGCTGTGATGTAAGGTATGGATGGAAGATCAAACAATGTTACCTAGCAAATGTGCAGGCAGTGATGTAAGGTATGGATGGAAGATCAAACAATGTTACCTAGCAAATGTGCAGGCAGTGATGTAAGGTACGGATGGATCGTCATACAATGTTACCTAGTAACCGTGCAGGCAGTGATGTAAGGTATGGATGGATGGTCAAACAATGTTACCTGGCAACCGTGCAGGCAGTGATGTAAGGTATGGATGGAAGATCAAACAATGTTACCTAGCAAATGTGCAGGCAGTGATGTAAGGTACGGATGGATCGTCATACAATGTTACCTAGTAACCGTGCAGGCAGTGATGTAAGGTATGGATGGATGGTCAAACAATGTTACCTAGCAACCGTGCAGGCAGTGATGTAAGGTATGGATGGATGGTCAAACAATGTTACCTGGCAACCGTGCAGGCAGTGATGTAATGTATAGATGGATCGTCAGACAATATTACCTAGCAACCGTGCAGGCTATGTCTTAAGGCTGGTTGCCATATGAAATTAGCAGCCGTCGATGGATGACTATGACCGGGAGATATACCGGTATTCATGGATGTTTGATTTTCGGAAAGAGGAAGTGGTATGATTTTATCAGTGGTAACTATTTATTTTCTAGTTAAATAGCATACTTACAAAGTTCTAGGTTTTACAGGCCTTCGATGTAGCCACTAGCGACGCGTACGTGTTTCGAACAATGCGGGTGCCTTGGGCACGGCTTAATCTCTGAATGGTGCGAAGAGAGCGATCGATTGCCTGTACAACTTCTTCAACTATTCTGGAGCGAATCCCACGTGGTGGTTCCTTCATCTTAGGCGTTAGGTCGAAGTCGCGGGAACTTAAATCTAGAGAGTATAGGGGGTGGTTAGAGGACTTCCCGTGTCCAGCGATTGTACCGATGAGATACCGCTCTTACTGGGTTTTCTTCTTAGTGAACATTGTTTTGCAGAAACCAATCGTGTAATTGCGATCCCCAGCAGAGGTAGGACGGTATTTATAGTTCTCGCTCCGCAACAGAAATCCTCACAGCTCTCTCGTCAATACACCTCTTAGATAGAAGAGAAGTACATGAATCACCAACCAAGATAGATTGATTCAGCTAGCAGACGAATAGAGCGAAGGTAAATACTGCATTTCATTTTTTAAAACAGCTAAGTTTATTGGGTATTTTGTGTCCGAACTAGACATTCCGAGGGTTATTATTATTACTATTATTCCAGTGCGTGGGTGATGATTTTACTTTTACTTTCTTTACTGAAAGCGAGACACTGATATTAACAGCATGACTTTGATATGAATTTAAGTTTAGTATTTTGGGAGACTTGCTATTTGCATGTGTAAATGGCGATAATTTACGGCTATGTAAAAGTTCGCTGTCGAGTTTATTTGCCAATTCCTTCTGTCCGTTTTTCTTTCTTCCTTCGACTACCGCACGGGTTGTGTACGAAACAAAATATTCTCTGATATTGATTTGTGCTGTGGTTCATCATCAGGTTTTATATTTTGTCTTTAGAATAAATTAAATGCTAACTTGTTTAAACAGTCGACATAAAACATGACAACCATGTTCTTGACAGCGCCCCTCGTTTCGAGAGAAAAGAAACCGAGTGACAACCCTTATTGTCACTCAGTGGAGCTGCCGCCTGGGTATACGTGCGCCGTCCCACCTTTACTCCGCGTTAGTGGTCTGAGTTTGGGGATAACATTGTCCGATCAAATCGTGTATGCAATTGTGTGTTAAGCGAATGATACTTCCCGTCTGCTGAATTGTGTACAGAAAGAAATGCTTCCGTAACTTTTCCATTATACTTTGAAGCATTGGGTCAAGGATCTACAGGTATGAAAGAAAGTCTGTAAAGTTTTAGTATGTGAATTATTGGCAGTAGGCAAGATGGATTGTGTCAAAGGTCTAGCAACGTATTTGATCTCATTTGTAAGGAATGATGAGCATTTATTTGTGTGCTGGCTCTGGTAGCGACAGTGGGAAATTACCATTTTTGCTCAATGTATAAAGTATACGATCATCTTAACAGAACGTTTTTTATTTATTTTAGTGTTGTAAAAGTATTTATCCTTCTTCCCACGTCAAGTAAAAAATACCACCGCAAGAGATTAGAAAAGTTACTAGTTTTGAGTTACATGTTGTCAAGTCACTTCTACATTAAGTTTCTGAGATGATGAAAGATAAATGACCCTTTTACTAGGCTCAGAAAGTGGCTGGGTCGACAGCGTGTGCATTCCCTCCCAGAACCGTTCAATATCAGTGGACATGGCTAAATATATATCCCACGAGCGGCCCGGGGTGTTGCAAGATGTATTGCGTGATTGAAGCGAGGTTCATGTGGCGGGCAAGCAACAAGTTAGCCACGTGGTTCAGAAAATGGCTAAATGAGTAAACAAGTACTGGTCTAAGTGCAAAAAGTGTAAAAACTAGTTTTATTACATGGTAACGTTTTAAAACAGATTAGCCCACAGGTTTTGTAAAAGCTATATACATAGAGACATACTAAGAAGGTACATTTGAAAGAAAAAACAACACTTTGCCCTTTACGTACATCAAATGACTATAAACATGTCCCCCGGTCATGGCTATCCATCAACGGCTGCTAATTTCAGACTGCAACAGCTATAAGAGAGAGCGTCCATGGCTCAGGCAGCAACGCGCTGGACTCGCAGGTTTTTCTCCGGGTACTCCGATTTTCCCTGTCATCTTTTACTCCAGCAACACTCTCCAATATCATTTCATATCATTCATTAATCATTGCCCCTGAGGAGTGCGTCAGGCTGGATGGGGGCTTCATTCATTCCATTCCTGACCCGAGCAAACGACTGGAAACAGGATGTAGCCATACGACAAAGCACCCACGGTTGCTATGGTTACAGTTCCGTCACACATTTTCGGACGACCCCCAGCCATGTCAAAATAGTTCAGCACAAAACACAGCGTCATCATCGATCCAACAGTCAGATTAAGTGTCACTATGGGCCTTGCTTTCGTGACTTGGGACACAAATTGCTGCGCGCGGAACGATCACAAATTTCAAAAGGTTTCGACTCCCTAGTAATATTCTGCAAGAACTGCGATTTTGAGAGCACTCCAAATTGTACAAAATCATATAACTTATATTATTTACAAGTAATTTGAATAAATAGAATCCATGTGGTGCGGGGACTGTAATGAATATTGCAATATTTTAAAATTCTAATAACAATTAATTAAACGTATTTTCGCGTTACGGATTAATGCGCAGGCCGAAGCTTTGTAGTTTCCCTAGCGTTAGGCCACCTATTCTCAGTAGATTTTCTCTCTATCATGCTACGTCTTGCTTTGATGTACTGTAATTTACGGTAATATTATGGTTTAATTTAATTTCTAACAGCGGGTAATGAGGACAAGGAGAGGCTGAGGAATCACTTGTGAATAGATATCCCGACAGCTCAACAAGGTGGTGCACTGGAGGAACCTGTGCCACACAAATTGAAAGGGGTGATCGACAGGATAGGAACGTGGCGGATGACGAACTGGATCTAGCAGAGATGCTAGCGGGTCGAAAAGTACGAAACAAGGAAGTAAGGAGAAGGGTAAACGTAATACAAGTGTGTGAAACAGTCAGAGAAGCTGCACTCAGATGAAGCGAGCATGCCAGAAGAAGGACCAGAAATATGTAGGAGAGAGGACGCTGCCAACATTAGAGGGCGTCCCAGAAGAGAGCACGAATCTACACGTACTTCTGGACGAGGTGCTTTTGGAAGAAGAAAATCCACATTAGCGACCCAATCTACTGCGAAGAAGAGGCAACTTTTCTTCCTTCCTCTCCCACTGCACCTCGGGATCATTATCGGATATGTTACAATTGCAATGCATTTGATAATAATTCATTGATTTGTTAATTTATTCATTAATTAACTCACCACATACCCGCATTTAGGCCTGTCACCCAGCTGGCATATTCCATGTCAACTGCTCACCTAGCCTTTTCTTAAATGATTGGGAATTTATCGAACAGTTCCCTTGGTAAATTATTCCAGTCCTTAACTCTTCTTCCTATAAATGAATATTTGCCCGAACTTGTCCTCTGGAATTCCAACTTTATATTCACACTTTCCTGCTCTCAACTTTAATTTCTACTAATGTCATTAAATGGCATCTGTCCAGAGACAGCTCGGAACATACCATACAGCTAGCCACCTCACTCCCAAGTCTTCCCAGCGCAAATTATTCAACATTTCCGTGCCATACGCTTTCGTCCAAAATTGTCCAGACTAAATCGTGCAGCTTTCCTATGGACCTTTTCCAGTTGTCAAATCAAGTAATCTTGTCGTACACTGTACCTGTTCCTGCAGCATCCAGCCTCTTCTTGGCGCGCTGTGTACTGCGGATCATCCACCGCTCCAGCTGTTCCAGCTCCACTTCCTCCAGCACGAACCTCTCCAGGAAGTCAGGGTGGGTGCGTAAGAAGGCAGCAACCTGCTCTGCAGTCGGCTCACCTGGAACACACGGCGAACGTTTAGCCTTCCTCTCTAGATGTGAGCTCTCCGAGGATCCCAAACAAAGCTCTAGAGACATTCAAGTAACAAGTTGTACTTTATAGTTCATACACCATAATCAGGGAATATGTTAAGGTATCAGTTAAGAAATGTGATCCAAGGTACAAGTTATAAAACTAATTTGCACTGTAATGAGAAAAGTAATTGAAATCTAACGCAATCTAAGTGTGTATGTTCCAACATGGATCTGGAACACATGCAGCAATTTCAACCAAACTTGGTGCACCTATAACTTGCTATCTGGAGAATAATACTATGGGGTAAGATACCTCTAGCACTCGTAGGGGTCAGGATGTGGAGGGGTACATGTAAAAATAATCGGAAAAGATATTAGTGTCCAATCAATAGTTGAAAGCATTTCTTACCGGACAAAGTAGGGGTCCCAATACTACGAAAAACGTAAAATGATATCAAACTATATAACAAATTTCGAAAATCACTTCCTCTCTGAATGCAGTTCCGGAAAACAGCCTAAACTCGCTTGTTTCTTTACTCTTCCTTTTTGATTCAAATCCTAGACATATTAACTCATTTACATGATTATTTCTGTAATGTATTCCTTGGTTCAATATCCTCAGGCTTTTTTGAATTTTTGAAAAATGTGCACACCGAATGTAGTTATAAGGGCTTAAGTGAAACTCTGCATTGAATCACATTAGCGCTCGTAGTACTATAAAAAGGCAAACTGCTAATCTAATCAACCGGGAAGTGATGATTTAGAAAAGGATCGTAATATTTAGTAATACATAAACAATATATTCTCATAATGTATTCTTTTTTATTTACCTAAATTTCGTAGCTCATATCCCCAGGATGTTTTCAACATTGAGTTGCTTGCCTGAAGGGCTAGAACTGTGGAGTCTTGGGGTCCCTGAGATGTATTGCAGCACTCTGAATGCCGTTTAAGTCCACTGTTCCCTCCGCCCCATTGGCATGGCTGGTGAGAAGGTGTGTAAAATAAAATGCCCAAAATCAAAAATTTTATGGATTTATGTTTGAATGTTTCAGAATAACTTCAATCAAACTTCGCCCACAAATGACTTACTGTGTGCAAGAAAGTACTTTGGGGGAATACTCCTTGCAAGTGCTATCGAAAGGATATTAGTGTCGAACCCTTAGTTTATGGGGTTGCTGAGATGAATAGTGACACTCTGAATGCCCTTAAGTACAAGTTCACCCCCTCCATCGGCATGGGTGGTGAGAAGGGGTGAAAAACCTCAAAATGACCGAGATTAGTGTTGAGTCCACAGTTTTCGGGGTCACTAGGCTGATTGGTGATAGCCTCAGTGACAGCTGGAATCGCATCTATCATATCTACAGTACAGCGCAACATACAGTTATAACTTACTGTTATTATTTATTTAGAAGGATCAACTTCTCCCCAAACAATCAGGGCTGCCACGAGGACAAGCCTTAACATGCAACCAATTAATCTAGAAGTAAAAATTAAACGCACAAAAAACTACTAAACTACGAAATAGTTCGTATAATATTAGTTCGCGTCATAATAAAGAAATTTAAAAAATCAGTTCACATATAATTAATTAAATGGTAACACAGAACATAAAAGCAAACATTCAGAGAAGTATCCGGGCAGTGCCCGGTACTATAGTGAAGTCTTAAAAAAACAGACCGAGCTCGATAGCTGCAGTTGCTTAAGTGCGGCCAGGATCCAGTATTCGGGAGATAGTGGGTTCGAGCCCCACTGTCGGCAGCCCTGAAGATGGTTTTCCGTGGTTTCCCATTTTCACACCAGGCAAATGCTGGGGCTGTACCTTAATCAAGGCCACGGCCGCTTCCTTCCCACTTCTAGGCCCTTCCTCTCCCATCGTCGCCATAAGACCTATCTGTGTCGAAGCGACGTAAAGCAAATTAAAAAAATAGAAACAATAGATGAATATTGTTACTTGAGTAGTAGAAGTGCGGAGGGCATAAAATGGAGATTAGGAAAAGCAAGAAAGACCTTTGTTAAAGAAGGAAATTTGCTCACTGCGAACGTTTCTCTTAAGAAATATGTCTTTGAAGTCTTTCGTCTGGAGCGTGGCATTGCATCGAAGTGAAGCGTTGACGACAACTAGGTGAGAAAGAAGGAGAAAGGGAGCTTTTGAAATGTGGTGTTACAGAAGAATGCTGAAGGTGAGATGGGCAGATCGAAAGACGAATGAAGAGATACCGAATCGAATTGGCGAGAGGAGATCGATTTGGCTAAATTTGACCAGAAGAAGAGATAGAATGATAGGACACATCTAAGACACCCAGGACTTGTTCAATTGGTTTTTGAGGGAAGTGTAGGGGTTAAGAGCGGTAGGGTTAGATCAAGTGCTAATATGACAAACAGATTTGAGTGCATGTAGGATGAAGTAGTTACGTAGAAGTGAAAGTTAGTAGAAGATAGGGTGGCATGGAGTGCTGCATCAAACAAGTCAATGGACTGATGACCCAAACAAAAAGAGTTCAATACAGCGAGAGGCTGCGAAAAGGTTACCGATATTTTGATTCGTCGCGACACAAATCGTCCATGTTTGATCGATGCTTTCATGTTTTCTTTTTTCGTGTCTTGTTATGAAAGATGTAAGAGGTGTGTACATGGAGTTATATTGTAATAAAACATAGAAATTAATGTTATGGGAAGCAGCGAACAGTCCAATAGCCTACATGGTCCTCTGGTTCTGGATTAATGATGGGTGTATGATATATCCGATATATACATTAGTCAGTATTGTGATGGCGGCAGGTTTCTTGAGCTGGGAGTGCAGAGACGCCATGTTTTGTTTAGATTGGTGCGGAAACACGGTGCTGCAATCAGGCGGAGAAGCAATACAGCAAGGTGTTCCTTGATTCATGATCTCTCCGACTATCCGTGTTTACTTTACTATGAAGCGGAGTTCAAACAAACAGAAATCACTTCTAATAAAAGAGTACGAAAAGCAATTACAGCACGGTAAAGTATAATTTTCTGTACTCTTTCAAGTCCGGGAAGAAGGAAAATAAGACATACTATGAAATGAAGTTATTTTATTTCAAACTATATTTCTTTTGATCCGTTATAGACATTCTGTTTTCAAATTCTTAAATTGTATTTGGGGATTTACAAAACAAGCACATCACCGCACTTATTGCTGGATTCATAGTTCTACTGGATGAAATAAATATAGTCCCATTTAAAAAACGAAGATACTAGTGGTTTCTCGGTAATTATGCATGTGATGAAGACGAGTTGGGCAGTGTTTTATGAGCCCCTTAATACAATTTAAAAATTACGAAAGAGGATGTCTGTATCTAAAACGGATCAGAAGGTATTTGAGGCGGACAAGATAGCTCCATGTAAACCTCGCTGGATGAGTCAAACATTTATGATTTGATTGGCGACCAATCAAAATGATTTAGGTAGGTAAGGGTTATTCTGCCCGAAGGCAGGTCCGAAACCTCCGCAGAGGTGCTCCTGAGCCGGAGTTTATGTGCGGTAGGGTGGCCAGTTCCTTTCCGCTCCTCCATTCCCTTTCTCCCCATCAACAGCGCGTGGCAACCCATCCAACTCCTGACCACGCCCAATGTTGCTTAACTTCGGAGATCTCACGGGATCCGGTGTGTCAACACGGCTACGGCCGTTGGCCAAAATGATTTATAATTAAATATTACTTTAATATAGATAAATTCACCACAGTATGAAATAATATATGGTAGGTATCATTTTACTCGTAACGTAAAAGAACACTTTACGTGGCTGTTGCCACAGAGTGCACTCACCTGGCAAGTGGCCATCGCAAGAGGACCTCAGCATGGAGCCCGTGCCGTTCACAGCCTGCTGCTGTTGCTGACATGTTCCTCCTGAAACAACAAGTTCACATCAAACGAAGCAAAACAGCTGCAACAACTGAGGATTTAGACATCATAATGGTGAGTTTAGACGCTATTTTTGGTTTTGAAATACAGTACTTTTATTCAGTAGTTTACAGAATAGTTCCGGATGACTTGAAACTGCGGAGAGATTTATTGCAATCCATTTGTTTGATACACGCATTACATTATCCTTGTCACAACTATTTGTCTATTACTATATTAAATATTACTACAATGAAACCTATTACTCTTTATATCCATTGTACACATTATCAAACTTTTCTTTATCCTTTTGTCCTGGATGATATACAACCTTACATATTGTCGGTAACAAAAGTCTACATACACTTCAAAATTTCATGCAAGTGTAATCAAAACAGAATGGAATATTATCCACTTACAAAATAAAATGCTAGACTTGTAGATAATTTATCCCATTAATAACTAAGTGGAGATTAAAGGCCATCCTATATCGTTTATTTCTGACACGAAACAAATATTCAGGAACAACAAGTTTTCACTATTAGCTTCAGTAGATTTTGCTGCTAGCACAGCTTCCAAACGCAGGGGCATTGATTCCAGTGGGTTTTGGTGACTTCTGGTGAAAATTTGTTCCCTTCTGTTTTTATGGAAAGTTTTTCTTGTTAGAATATTTCCTAATCCGCCTATGAAGTTCTTCAAAAAGGTGCACACTAGGGTTAATGTCAAGGTCGGGAGGCGAATGAAATTGTTTGCGAACATTTCCAAGCAGACATGTTTGCACTCTTGCAACAGTGTGTTTCGGGTCGTTGTCTTGTTGAATGACCCTGTCAATTCTTAGTCCCAGTTTTTAAACAGAGATTTTCCTCTCCATTTTATTTTCAATAAACGCTAAACTGTCTACCCCAGCACAAGATAAGACTCTACCTTCATGTTTCAATAATGAGACAATATTTTTCTTTTGGATGCTTGCATGACGTTTCCTCCATACTTTTTGCCTTCTATCGCACTGGAATAAAGGACTAAAGTATCCACCGTTTGGAAGTACGTCACAAGCAGAAATGAAAACAATCAACATACAGGAAGGGTTGTCCAACTATTACGGAAAAGGCAGAAGTATGTAACCTTTTCTTTTCGACTGTAATATAGCAAAACACGTACCATTCCCTTAATTGTTTTCTTTAGTGGTTGTTTTATTTGTTTCGTACTTTTATGCCATATATTTCTTAAAATACAGAATATTTTTCTATTCTTCCCAGTGTAATCCATAATTTCTTTAATAATTTAACAATTGTACATAATTCTTTCTCTCTTTCTCTTTTTGTTTTATGTTCGCTACCCAGTGAGTCTGTCTCCGCGCATACTCTCAACAGATGGGCTTCTTCCGTTATTTCTCCACAAAACAAACAACGATTTTTGTCATCCTTCTCTCTCTGAAACTTATTACTATAAAGTGCCATTATCCAACACACCATACTCTTATTTATTTGTTTCGAAGCCTTTCGTTCTTTATTGACTTTTTTTTTTATAATTTCGGAGAATTCCGATAATATTCCTTATTCTTATATTCAGCCATAATCATCTGCTTCTCACTATCTCTCAGTCTAATCCTTACTTGTTTTCCTCAGATTCTTATTCGTTCTGAATCTCCTTACATATTTATTTGTTTATTTATTTAATTAAGTAATTATTAGCTACAGCTGATGTGGTGCCACTTTACACTAACATAACAAATTTAAATAGGTGGTCTTGTCAATACCTTCTACTCTTTCCATCCCTCTCACAAGGCACCTGTTCAGCACAGCAGCTAAGGCCGCCTGGGCAAGGTACTGGTCCTCCTCCCCATTTGTACCCCTGACCCAATATCTCACGCTCCAGGACTCTGCCCTTCATGCGGTAGAGGTAGGATTTCTCGCTGAGTCCGAGGGAAAAACCAACACTGGAGTGTAAACGCATAAAGGAAGAAAGTAATAACATAAGAATAGGGATAAACAACAACATTGACTATCAACGGTAAGAAAGTAATGGCGACGATAACTGGCAAGAGTCGGCTAACGAGGTAGCAAGAGGAAAGGTCATGGTTTGGAAAGACGCAAGGAAATAGAAACCGGAATAGGACTTTAGAGGAATCGTTTCATTTTGTGTTTGAAGGATCCATAGGGTGTCAATACGTCTGTATCGGGAAGTAAGTTACCAAAAATTGAAAGACGGTGGAAGATAAAGTGTTGTTGTAAGGTTATTCGAGTATACTCCCATTCCTATTCCGTCCGGGATTATTTTAAGTGCAATGTTTAAATGCAAGAACACATTATTACAATAGTTTCATTCAGTCTGTCAACGGTGGTTAATTAAATCATAAATTAGAGATGTTTCCTGATGGGGCATGGACGTGTAAATTCCCATCACGCGAGAATCTGTAGGGCTAAGTTTTAACCTGATTGATTTTGATCGATATTGGATATGAACTATCTTCTTCCTCAACTGAATGAACAGGAAAGGTCATTAGGATATTTCCTGCAAGATGACGTACAGCGTGGTGTTTTCGGGGAACAAAATAATTACGACCAGCTGGATATCCTTTGTGACCAGTAGCGGCCGACCCTTAAGGACTCCCGAACGGTGTCCTCCCTGGAGAACGAAAATATTTTTGTATTTCCTCTCGAGATTTGAAGTCAAATATCGGACTCGAATGCTGCTAAGAAAATTGCTTTTCATTGTCAAACTGTGAATTCTCATCAATAGGGAAGACTGTTCGACAATAAGTTATTAAACTTAGGTGGGTGACTTTCAGCGCGCAGTTCGCTGGTAAATGTTTCAGGTTGAAGATAAGGTACAGGCTCTCGAGCTTCCGTCCGAGGATATAATGTTGGTGAGGGGGTTGAGATGTAAGGGGGAAGCGCGCGCGGTGGGGGAAGAGGCAGAGTCCGTAGCACTACAACCCCGTATAGGCTACAAGCACGCGCCAGCCATTCTCCATAGTTGCGTACACTGTATGCCCTTGTTTGCCCTATTATTTATATTTTAAGAAGAACAATAGTAAATAATTATATTGAAATGTGACATTTGAGACTAGGAATTACTGGGCGAGTTGGCCGTGTGGTCAGGGGCACGTGGCTGTGAGCTTGCATCCGGGAGATAATGGGTTTGAAGCCCACTGTCGGCAGCCCTGAAGATGGTTTTCCGTGGTTTCCCATTTTCACACCAGTGAAATGCTGGGGCTGTACCTTAATTAAGGCCACGGCCGCTTCCTTCCAACTCCTAGGCCTTTCCTATCCCATTGTCGCCATAAGACTATTATCTGTGTCGGTGCGACATACTCTTACAGTGAACACCCCATCAACAAAGCGAGAGGCATCTTCCCCTTGGTGAAACTCACAACCTGACTTTTCGCCCCTGCTGTCCGTCTCACAATCCTGTAACTTATTTCTGAGTCTATAGAGTAAACCATTTCCGCAAAATGTCTTATCTGTGACTCCAATTATTTATTCATACAATGTACACTATGTACCTGGTGGCCCCCAGCACCGTTCTTTCTAGTTATACGTGTCCCGCATGCACCAGTGATGAACGGGATGCCTAATCGCTGGTTTACAAAGGAGCGCTACAACGTGTTGCATTTCGGATGGGAAACAAATAGCAGTCATTTTACAGTACATGTTCTGGAACGAGGTGCGTTTGGAAATACGCCAATGGTGTATGCAGGAAATAAAGTACAACAACTTATTAATTTATACACATACAGACTCCACCAAAAAGTTGCTTGTATGTGCCTTGGACGATCCATTAGCTGTTAATTGTAACTCCGTTCGGCAGAAGACGTGTATAGAAGGCAGGCGACCATTTGGAAACTCCTCTGTATACCGTCTGCGAGCTTCGGGTGCACTCCGACAAGATTCTCCAGAGATTGAAATTATGTCTGTGTATTCGTCGTCGCTGGACGTTGACAGTCTATGTTGACAGCAATTGTACCAAATACCAGCCTACTATTTTGAGTTCGAAATCGAGGATTACTAACGTAAGGGTGCATTAAGGCCTGCTGAAATCTAGCGAAGGGAGACGCGGCGCGAAGGAAGGAAGATATTCTTTCACTGTGTAATAATGTGGTGGCTCACACATAGCACCTACTGGAGGGGAAACGCGCCACGCCGAAGAAGAGGAATTTGCTTGGCGAGATTATTTCTTCTGCTTTAACGCTCGTAAAGTATGCAGGTGTTTCGCAATTGCGCTGAGTCCATGCCGTACACGCTGTTTGCTTCCCCTGCGGATATTCACATTACTGAGAGGTGTTTGAACTGAGCTGTATTAACAATGGATTTCGAAAAACTTATTCAATTATTTGAAAAGTACACTTTTCTATATGACAAATGCAAATCCAACTGAAATAGCTGTTGACATTTCACAATGTTTATTCAAAAATATAATTTAAATGTATCTTCATGGCGCAACAACGATTGAAGCAATATAGAAAATTCACCTCTTATTTGTCTAGATAAATTAATACCGTGAACTCAAGATCTCTGTACTTGCTGGGACTAAATTTCTCCATTTTAATTCTTGTTGTTGTTCCATTTCCATATAGAGTGCGTAACAACTACGATAAGTGTAATATAATGAAGGAAAAGAAGTACGGGTAGAAAATGGGCAAAAGCATACTTCTTCTTATTCTTCTTCTTAAGGTAGATTGAAGAACAAGAAGAGAAAAAGATACGGGAGGGTCTTAAAATTCTCCTTTCTCCTCGTCTTATTCTCTTCTTAGTTATCTTCTTCTACTTCTCCTTCTTAGGGAAGGTTGAAAAGAAGAAAATGTACTGTACGGAACTCAATTTCTCCTAGTTTTTCTCCTTCCTCTTCCATTTCGATACAACAGAGTGCGTAACAACTACGATAATTACAATAAAAATAAAAAGAAGGAGTACGGGTAGAAAATAGCCAAAATCATACGTCTTCTTTTCTTCTTCTTCTTCTTCCTCTTCTTCTTAAGAAACGTTGAAGAAAAAGAAAAAAATGGAGGAGAGCCTTGAAGTTCCCCTTTATCTTCATTATCTACTTCTCCTTTTTAAGGAAGATTGAAGAATAAGAAGAAACTACAGGAGGGTCTTACAATTCTTTTCTTCCTTTTTCTCCTTCTCTTCGTCTTTATGTTCTTGTGCTTCTTCTTCCTAGCGTGTATCCCGCAAACGTGCAGTTTCCGCTTTGTAGATATAGTAATTGCATTGCTGATAACGATTCGTACCGGTGATGATGACGATAATGATAATAATAATAATAATAATAGTAATAATAATAATAATAATAATAATAATAATAATAATAATAATAATAATAATAATAATAATAATAATAATAATAATCTATTTTGGTTATTCGTTACTTGTTACCTTATTGAGCAAAGAGAAAATTAAACACGTGATTCATTAGTTGCATTCGGCTGGGCCAACGCTTCACACACAACTGACAGACAGGTTTTGACGATCACCTATCTAAATGACGAGACGTGCTTCCGATAGGTATGAGGGTATACAGGAAGATTTCTTATCGGAATTTCCTACCTTCGCGGTTCCCTTCAGGTAAGTGTGAGCTGGCCTTTAGGCGAGTAGCGCTGAGGAACACGCAGTGAGCGGTTGTCCGGTTCTTATCTCTCAGTATCCTGACGTAACCTGCCAGCAGGCAGTAATACCGCTGTGAAAATCAGTTATTAGGCATCCCATTCATCATTAGTGCATGCGGGACGCTTACAAGTAGTAAGTACGGTGCTTGCCCAGGAAGGTTCAGTAATGTTCCTTCTCAATCATAGCAGTATTAGATATTGCTTCACCTACTCTAATTCTGGGATAAATGTAGTCACTCGTTTGCAAGGTGAGTGGTCCGTAGTGACAATGTGGCCCGCTCACAATGGCTGGCAATGGAGAGATAATTAATGAGACAATAAAGCCACTGAAATAGGGCTTTACAAAGTGCAGTGCGAATTCAATAGACTCGCTCATCCAAGGGTGAAATTCACTTGCAGAACAAACGACCTTCAATGACCGTGTTATTAAAAGTAAACATTTGGTGGCTCGGAGTGTTTTATAGTGGGTTCTAGTGATTGTGAAATACATTTCTTCTGGATAACCTTCCCGTCTTATATAAAATGAGAAGAGAAACCTTTCAACCGTACATTTTCTCCACTACACGGAGAAAGCATAGAATCACACATACACTGATCAGCTAGAACATAATGACCACCTACTATCGATATAAACCCGTCCAGGCGATAGCAGCTTCACCTGACGAGGAATGACTGCTAGTCAGACACACGCACGCAGGTCTCCCGAAATTTCAGAAAATCTACCGATTTTTTCCTACATACCAGAAACCCCTTCAAAAACAAAAATCTCCGGAAATTTCTTCTAATCCAAAGCAAAGGAAAATGAACAATAATGATTAATGTTACATAGTATATTTGTGCCGAAAAACTCTTTCCTCGTCTCACTGCGTGACGTTTTATCGATAATATCGCTCATTAGGTACTTCCCCGCATTCATTTTAGGCTCGAATTACGTAACCTCTCCCTTCTTATTGAACTCAAATCTCACGCTTGACTGCACCATTCGATGGGAAATCCGCGACCCGCATATAGAATATAAAATCTGCATGGTGCTACAATTTCAAAATTGACACACAATTTCTACGCCTGATGAATAACCACATCCTCAGGAAAAGTGCGGTGAAAGAGGAGGAGGAGGAGGAGGAGGAGGAGGAGGAGGAGAAGAAGAATAAGAAGAAGAAGAAGAAGAAGAATTGAGTTGCTGGAGAGTACGAGGTTTTTTTTGCTAGTGGCTTTACGTCGCACCGACACAGATAGGTCTTATGGCGACGATGGGTCAGTAAAGGGCTAGGAGTAGGAAGGAAGCAGCCGTGGCCTTACTTAAGGCACAGCCCCAGCATTTGCCTGGTGTGAAAATGGGAAACCACGGAAAACCATTTTCAGGGCTGCCGACAGTGGGGTTCGAACTTAATATCTCCCGAATACTAGATACTGGCCGCACTTAAGCGACTGCAGCTATCGAGCTCGGTGAGAGTACAAGTGAAATAGTATATTTTTCTCATAATAAATTCACATGACTATTGCATTCCTTAATTTAGTTATATTACAACATATCAGTGCTCGAGAAATTACCGACATTTTCATTAAAACTCCCACATTTTTACGTAGAATCTATCGATGGTTTTTCTAGACCTGGCAACATTGCACGGACGGTGCATGTAGTATCAATGAGCTTGTTGTTCGTGTGTAGAATTGGGAGAACAGCTGGCGGAGGCTCGATTATATTCTGGGGAACATTCACGAAGGCATCCGTGAGTCCAGTGGAGCTCGTGCAAGGCACCACGTATACCACTTCATGAGGATCATGTTTCCCACCGGCAGTGACATTTTTAATCAATATAATGCGCCATGTGTCACAAGGCCAGGAGTGTGATGGAGTGGTTCTAGGAACACAGTGGCGAGTTGCAATTTATGTGCTGCCCCCTTCCCCCAAGCTCGCCAGATCTTAACCTGATCGAACATCTGGGAAGTGATTGAACGTGGCATCAGAGCTCACCGCCTCCCTCCCTTGAATTTACAGAAATGAGGTAACTTGTGTGTGCAGATGTAGTGCTAACTTCCTCCAGCGACCTACCAAGGCCTCATTGCTTCCATGCCAAGTCGCCTCGCCGCTGTTGTCCGTGCCAGAGGTGGACATACCGGCAATTACGTAGGTGGTCGTAACGTTCTGGGTGATCAGTCTATATGTTTGGGCTTAGTAGGCCAGGTAGCGAGTGCAATTTCTATGGTTGTTTCCTTTTTAGTAGCCTCTTACGACATTCAGGTGACTCCACTCACAGGGGAGACAAAGATTTCGAATAAATCGAAGTAAAAGTGAGTGTATCCACAAAAGGCTCGTGAAATGTGAGACAATGAAAGACATTCTAGACTTCGTAAAATAGTACTATTGCAATTATTATTGTTACCATGAATCCCACGGAGCAGAGAAGGAAAGAAGCGTGAAGGGTGAATGGCCGGACAAAAGACTAAGCCAACATTTAAATATTGCTAACGAAACTCAAAGTTACATTGTATTTCTCTCCTTTAAAGTAATAGTATATTTTGGATATAAATACAATAAAAATACCTTAATTTATTTACAAAAGAGCTGAGAAGCTCGAGAAACTACATCAGTTCATTCAGAAAAACTATACAACATCTGGAGCTCGTAGTCTCGAAGCATTTACAAAGTAGATGAATACAACTCGCATTTTCAGTGGAACAGTCAATCCGTGTGCTTGTCCCCAAACTCGCCAGATCTTAACCCCATCGAACATCTGGGATGTCATTGAACGTGGCATCAGAGCTCATCGCCTCCCTCCCTTGAATTTACAGAAATTAGGTAACCTGTGTGCGTGCAGATGAAGTGTTCAAAATAATACTATTCTAATTATTATTATCATCATGAATCCTGCGGAGCAAAGACGGTGAGAAAACTTAGTCACCCCACATCAGTTTAGATGAAGGTTAACGAGGGTAACCACTTCTGCTCCCTTACATTTCAACTATTTACCATGAGAGAAAGGCCCGCAAGTCTTCAGAATTTTACAAGGGGAAGTAACCTCTTCCGGAATGTACATATTTAGAGAAAGAAGCCTTGGCTTCCAGTAAGTTTTACAAGACACTGGGTTTCGAACCCTACAGTTCAATTTACATTAGTGTACAATTTTCCCTTCATGGCCTATGAATTTTCACACATGACCACATAAATCAGTGCCACCCTTGAAGCAGTAAATACAGTGGTCTACAAAATTACCTCTAAACATATAATTACGTATGCTAACCTCGAAAAGAGTATAAATTTCTGGAGGCACAAAGCCCACACTATAGGCCACAGAAAGAGAGGTTACATTTACAAGGCCAAAAGTAAACGTAACAAAGAAGCCAATAGAAAACTGCGTGTGGAATTGAGAGGAGTAGTCCTTGAACACTGTTATATACCAAAGTACCTTGGTGTGAAATGGAGGCGGAAACACAAGCCCTCCTAATTAATTTTAAGACAGGAGGCCTAAGTGGGTGTAAGGCCCGATGACATAGAGGCTAATCTCATGCTACTGGGTGACTAAGTAAGAAGAATTAAAAGCCGAAAAACGAGTAGAAATTTAGACGGTGAGAACACTTAGTCATCACATCAATTAGATCAAGGTTAACGAGGGTAACCACTCCTGCTCCCTTACATTTCAATTTGCCATGAGGGAAATAAATATGAAAGTCCGAAGACTGAAAGTTACATCTCATCTAGATATGAGATGATCGTACATTTTCTTTGAGGAAAAACCCAGCGACCTAGCAAATACATACTAAGGGGAAGGTAGAAATCTTTCCTAACTTCACACGCAGTAGTTTCACCTAAATAAAATTCACTGTCGTACCTTGTTTATAAATATCTCATGATGCCGAAACACCCGCCTCTCATCTGCGAAAGGAGATCTCCTCTATTCTCTGTCCGTAGAACACACAATAAAAACTGCCGCCAGATCAGACAGCTTATGATCAAAATTCGCCTCTTATATAGGGGTTTCACAGAATAATCCAGATGGTTTTAGTAAGCACTCTGTTGACTGCGTTAAGGGATTTTAATATCAACAGCAGTGACAGCATAAGGGAACACATTTGAAGAGCTTGAAAAAAAAAAGCTGACAGAATATGTCGAAGAACTTGCTGCATACTACGAGAACACTCATTTGTGACCTAACCCCAGCAAAACGTAACAAAGAAGCCAATAGAAAACTGCGTATGGAATTGAGAGGAGTAGTCCTTGAACACTGTTATACACCAAAGTACCTTTGTGTGAAACTGGACAGTTTCTTTTAAACAACACCAAGCAAAAGGTGTGCGCTAGGAATAACATTATTAGAAAACAGACACATCTTGGGGTGCATACCCTCATGTCCTACGCATATCTGCCCTGGCCCTCTGCTTATCACTGCAGAATATGCATCACCCATATGGAGAAACTCTGCCAATGCTAAGCAAGTAGATTGCTATGAACGAGATTGGTCGGATATTTACAGGGTGGCTGAGACCAACTCCAACAGAAAATATCTATCCTATCGCAGGAATCGCCCCTCCTCACATAACAAAGGAAGCAGAAGGAAGCGGAAGTTGAACTTCGGAAGCAATCAACCGATCCACGTCACCCCCTTTATGGACATGAAATGCAGCCCGCTAGACTCAGGGCAAGGTAGAGTTTTTTTTAAAGAAAAACCGTCCCTCTTGTTGATACGCTAAAAAACGAAGGCGTGAACTGTGGCAACGGCAAGTACGTAATCCATCCCTGAGTTTAAAGGAAGAACCTTCTGTAGGCTCTCGCCTTCCGTATCCCGTCTGGAAGACCCTCAATCAACTGTGGACAGGTGTTTCAAAGTGCAAGTCTAACCTAGTTAAGTGGGGCTATGTACAAGGAGACATGACGTTTGGTTGTGTACTGCTGCAGGATGAAGGACACGTGGTTTGTTAGCATTTACCATCACCGTGCACAAAGAAGGTGCTTTTCAGGCCAATGATAAAGCTGTCCTTGTAGACGAATACTGGAATAAGTTTTTAATGTTATTGGCTTTACTACCCACTAACTAATTTAACGGTTTTCGGAGACGCCGAGGTGCCGGAATTTGTTCCCGCAGGTGTTCTTTTACGTACCAGTAAATCTACCGACACGAGGCTGACGTGTTTGAGCACATTCAAGTACTACCGGACTGAGCCAGGTTCGAACCTGCCAAGTTGGGGTCAGAAGATCAGCGCCTCGACCGTCTGAGCCACTCAACCTGGCACGAATATTATTTAGCAGCGTACCTGGACACGGAAAATAAACAAATAAATAAATAAATAAATAAATAAATAAATAAATAAATAAATAAATAAATAAATAAATAAATAAATAAATAAATAAATAAATGAATAAATAAATATCAACATTTATGATAGGTTGATCAACTTGATATCAAGCCTCTAGATGACTCATTTCCTTAAATTCCAGGTGGAACATAGGGCCTCAACGAAATTCCTCCAGCTTGTTCTATCTGCCGCCAATGCTTTCACCTCCCTCCATGTCTTGTTAACTCCAGCAATCTCCCTGTCCATGGTTCTCCTCCAGATAATCCTCGGTCTGCCTTGCCTGCGATTGCCTTGTGGATTCTAGCTTAATGCCTGCCTTGTGATACTTTCCTGTGGTCTTCTTAGGGTGTGGTCGATCCACCTCAATTTTTCGCATTATCTGTTGCTGTATGGGACTTGGACTTATAGCCTCCCAAAGGTCCTTGTTTGAGATGGTCTTCGGCCACCATATTCTGATAATGTACCTCAGAACGATTTATAAAAGTCTGTAACCTTGTGGTAATGTATTTGGTCACTTTCCAGGTCTCACTTCCATACAGTAACACACCTCTAGAGAGGCAGGTTAAATAAATGGCAGTTTTGATAACTTCGGAGAATTAAAATAAAACAATAGAAGGTCGACAGTTTTTTCAACATCCAAATACATTCTTCATGACTAGTATGGGGTATGAACCCCTGACTGCGCTAAAATATCGATATTTGAGATATCTAGTTCTCAAAGGAAAAACTAGTTATTTCACAAAGATGGATGCACAGTAGGAGTAGGCACAACTTCCAACTTTACGGAGAGGTCTTGCTGATGGTAAAATTATCGTTATTGGCCAGACCTATGGTGTATAGGTAAGCTACTTGTCTGTTATTCCAAGACGCTCGGTTTCTTTAATGGCCAGTTCAAGGATTTTAATTGTGGACTGAGAAGTAAAACGGGGTTCACTCTTAGTAACAGAAGAGAGCGCACAGTGACAAGATGACGCTACTGGTTGTCATGGTTACAATGACGTCGGGAAATAGATGGCGCTAGTTCAGATGGACCAAAAACATCTGCATCTTAAAAAGGCAAAGAATTTGAGGAGAAAAGTAGGGTTAAAAACTAGTTAGACCGTAAAACTTCAAATCGGGCTTAGCATTCGGGTACAAGTAGAAGTTATGGTAGACTCAGTTAGATTGAGAACTCCAGGAGAGTTATCCGTCATGTTAACCGCGAGTCGCTCCGAAGAACTCGAGAGAGTTAGTGATGTGCTTGTGGTGAACGATACAAATACGCATCACTTCAAAGGAACGTGTTGCGAGCCTCCAGAGAATAAATAAATCAAAATAAAATTGAAATTATATTGGACGGATCATATACCAAAAAACAAAACCAGAAGTCGAACAATGCGATGAACGAGGAGCGGTGCATGAAGAGACGTTCTATTTGCCGTGACCTGTCTGCATGTGACTGGGATAAAACTGTGATGATGGATGATGACGATCTTGATCATGACATAAACAATCCGTAGAGTTCCTCATAGAAAACGATACGTACTTCACAAGATATTGGTAAAGACAAACTTTTGAGTTTCTTTTCCTGTAATGCGATATACAAATGTATTTGTAGAACACAAGACTTGTCTAAACTAAGACATAAGGTTGGATATTTCACCGGAAGAAATCGGACATTTTCACGTAAAAAAAAAAAACCAACTAAAATTTATCTCTGAGAGATGATGGTGATTAAAAAAAACTACAACTGGTGAAAATAGAAGGAGGTTTGACACTGCGAAGAATAAAGGTAGCACCCAAGGGCCACGAACGGCGTGTAAATGAAACGTAACACAGTCGGGGTCGGAAAAGAACAGGAGTTGAACAATGGAGATCGAAAAGAAATATACAGGTTGACGAACAGCCAGACTCAGCTAGGGGGCCCAATTTGAGTGTTTCTAGGGTCCTCCCTTTGAGTCGCCAACTCACGCAAGGCATATTTTATGCCCCAAACTCAGAAGAAACGATGCTAAGTGCAACATTTACGATGAGAGTCAAAGTGTACAGAATTTTCCATGATTGAGAAATCCAGTTCCCATATGAAACCTGGTTGTCACCCACAATTGAAAATATCCTTATGCCGATGAGGTAACTGGTCTCCTAAGGAATAATAATAATAATAATAATAATAATAATAATAATAATAATAATAATAATAATAATAATAATAATAATAATAATAATAATAACAATAATAATAATAAGAATAATAATATTTTTGCTTCTTTTGTTCAAAAACAGGTATCAAGAGACTGAGAACAAAATATGGTGCAATTAACAGAGTCCCTTACTTTAAATACCTCGAAGAAATTATCGAACCAACCGGCCTTGAAAGGATCTCACAACAAACTCGTCTCCAAAAATTAAAAGCTCATTAGGATTAGTCCAAAACATCTACAACAAAAAAAGTCAAGACATACAAAAATTCGGCTTTAAAGCACAGTCATAAAACCAACAGTCCTTTACGCAAGTGAAACACAGAAAACAAGAACTTGAAGAAATCAAAAAAGAAGAGAGGAAGATCATTAGGAAAATCCTAAGAGCAGGATACACCCAAGACGGTTACAATCAATCAAAACAACAGAAAAGTTCTCAAACAGCGAAACTGACATTAGGAAAAGACGAACGATTCTTCGGCCATCTCACTAGATTACCAGAAAATCTATTGACAAAAAGGATACTAGATTATGTAACCTCGCTTAGAAACTCAACACCCTGACTTTGAAAGGATCCCAAAAACGCAAACATAAGTTCAATAGACATCCTGCAGTAGAAACAGACATCAATAGACACAAAGTAAACAACTGGAAAGTTACATGAGACCAATCATAACAAAAACAGTACAGACGAACGTGGTGGGCAGAACGTAAACGAGTCTTCTCGGAAAGAATGAAAACCTATTGGAAAAACAAGAAGAACCCATAGAAGAATTGATTGAGTTATTTGCTTAACATACTCTAATACTGGGATAATTCAATACTACTACTAATAAGAATATTGGCGTTACGTCGCACCGACATGGGTATTATCGCGACGATGGGATAGGAAAGGGCTAGGAGTGGTCTTGAATGGGCGAATACAGAAAATATGAGCGCGTAATTTAAAACATTAAAATTTGAAATTTTACTTCTTTCCTTCCTTTTTTTCTGACTTTAGACTTTGATGAAGAACAACAAACAACAGTCGAATAGACAAATGGTGAGCTCATCAAGTCTGATCACAACATTGATTTACAGTCAAAATTTTAGTTGTAAAATGAGCTTCTAACTCAAAGTTACATTATTTTCAAAGAGTACCTTTACCCCATGGCACTACAGCCCTTGAAGGTCCTTGGCCTACCAAGCGACCGCTTCTCAGCCTGGAAGCCTGTAGATTATGACGTGTCGTGTGGTCAGCACGACGAATCCTCTCGGCCGTTATTCTTGGCTTTCTTGACCGGGGCCGCTATCTCACCGTCAGATAGCTCTTCAAGTGTAATCACGTAGGCTGAGTGGACCTCGAACCAGCCCTCAGATCTAGGTAAAAATTCCTGACCCCGGGCCTCCGCGTAAGAGGCAGGCCCGCTACCCCTACACCGCGGGGCCGGGTAAAGATCACCTTTGTTCCACTCAATTTACACTAGGAGACTGAGCTCCAAAACTCACTACAATCTAGCCTCTCCAGGGCACAAATTTCTTATCTAAACACTAGACTAACCTAGAAAACAGAGTTCACTGTCTTCTCTGCTCGACAGTCTGATCCACAATGGACTAGAGTAAGTAGGTATTAAACAGAGGCAATAAGTGCCCATTCTAAATGGTCTTCGTGGTCAAAAGAAAAGAAAACCGGCCATAAACAAAATGCTAGGAGGCGAAACACTTGCACTCTTTTTGAAATATACTTTGAAACACTTAAGATCCTACCTGGGTTTATGGCAGAAGTTACCGAGGCTAAGCCTATACTGCAGAGGGTGACTACATGGCGAAAATATTAAGTTCTAAAAAAACGTTAAGTCACCCCCATACCAAGCTGAATGGGAATTAAAAGAGGGTGAACACTCTTTATACACTAAGTTACATCTTTCCCAGCGGGGATTAGAATAGAGCCCTTAGACTCGCTTGAAAATTTACATTTAAACGGCGATATTAAACTATATAAATTTACATCAAGAAAAAAATGTTGAAACCTTCCCCTCAAGTCAGCTTTCTGGAGCTATCACATATTTGAGCTGGTGGGCCTTCCGACGGCGGGCAGGGCTTCTTCTGCTTCCACTAACGTATGTACTCTAGATGGAACGAAGAAGAAAACAACATGGCCCAAAAGCTCCCAGCGTTTATAGCGGAGGGGAAAGTTCCAGAACTCTCTAGACCGATGGCCTGTACTCACCCACAATTTTGATTGGCTAACAAAATAAATGTCAAAATTTCTGATTGGCTAATAATTCAAGGAAGAAGGATGCTAAGTAGTGCTGACAACTTCAGCACATAAAAAACAATTGACAAACACTTCAGGTTAACAAACATCGAAAATGCAACATTGCTTTGAAAATTAATTGCCCGTCCTCCCACCAGAGCACATAAATCGACAGCAGATACATCTGAAGATTAAAGTCCAAAACTTCTTCTAATACACAGTTCACGGTTTACATCACAGATGGTCCACGGAGAAGGTGTACCTCCGATAAAATTCTTCTTCTTCTTATAAATAATTGTTCTGATGAAAAGAAACAATGGAACGTGTGCAAAAAACTTCTCTCCGCACTCTTGCAATTAAATGCATTATACCTATTTCTTCGACGGGTTACCTGCGCTTTCGGAACGATACTTGTCGCTGACAGCACCTTCTTCACCTCCTCCCCCAGTGCTCCTCCAGGTTTGTTTGAATACCCCTCAGTTAAGGCACTTAGACACTTTTACTCAGGGCGAGATATCTCCCAGTACCTTTCGTGCAGTAGCGTAGCCAGGATCGGCCGATGAGGGAGGGATATACGAGGGCAAATCAATAAGTATCAGAAATCAATTTTTTATAATTTATTACATAAAGAGTACACGCTTTTTATTGATATCATATTTCAACATAACCACCCTGATTTTCAATGCACATGGTCGACCACTCCACAAGATTTCTGATACCCTCTGCGAAAACAATTTTCGTTGAGCAGCAAACCAGGTATGCACGGAGCTAATGTACATATGGTTTGCCACGTCATCAACAGTCACTCGTCTGTTATTCAGGATCATATCACGCACTTGTTCAACATTGGCATTCGTTACGGCTGCAGATGGATGCCTGGATCTTTCGTCATCCGTACGCACGTACGAGCCCTTTGGAACTGTTCAGTCCACTGGTAAACACTCGCTGTGTCAAAACATTGTCCTCGTATTGGGCTGAAAGTCTTCTATGAATTTCCGTTCTTGGTTCACCCTCCGACCACGGATTAGGAACGCTGTTGTTCTTTGGTGCAAACAGAGAGTGGCGCGGCCATCGCAAGCTGTACTGATCTGATAACGCTGAAACCTGCCACAGACGGAGACAACGGTGCCATCTAGCGGCTGGTGAGCACACAACACCATGGAACCAACCTAAATTACAGTAAAATTGCAGATACTTATTGACTATAGTTACAAAATGATGACAGAACACAATGAAAGTGCTTGTGTGGTGCAAGACTTGTCATTAAAAGGACACTGATACAAGTGAACTATGATGATATTCAGACTGCAGTACAGGACAAAATTTTACCTTAAACTACAGAACAAGAACAATACGACCAGAGTCAACAGTTTTACAGCGAATGTTAAGTTATGTTTGGTTTTTAATCTAAAATACAACTTTCGAGGCTTCTTAGAAAATAGATTCAAGAGATCTGTTGGTTCTCTGAATGTGTATTGTCAGAAAAACAAGCTTTGGCCTAGTGTATGGCTCACTGTACAAGAAAACTGCGCCGCGGAGGTAGCTGCGCTGTTGGGGTCACGTAGCTATCAGCTTTCATTTGGTAGATAGTAGGTTCGAAGCTGATTCTCGGCAGCCCTACAAATGGCTTTCCTTGCTTTCCCATTTTCTCACCAGGCTGTACCTTTATTAAGGACACGGGCCGCTTCGTTCCCACTCTAGGCCTTTCCTATCGTATCGTCGCGATAAGACCTATCTGTGTCGGTGTGACGTAAAGCAAACTGTGTATAATACAAAGAGAAACTGCCGCACCCTAACCTGTCCTCTCACGGAATTGTGAGCAGGGGTAGCAACAACTGTTTCCATTTCGCTGGTCCAATTATATGGAACAAATCTCGCGTGTAAATATTTAACAGCAAAACGCACACGAATATTACACAACAACCGCAGGGTATTTTCCCCATTATTTCAATTATGAAACGTTCTGACGTCCATACAGTTGAGAGCTCACGCTTCATCACCTGTGTGGCAGCCTGGACCACAGCGTTCACTTTGCTTTTATGTCGGGTGAAAGTAGGTTCAGTTCAATTCTCGTTTCTTTGTATATCTGTTTGTTAGTGGGTCTGTTTATCTGTTGTTTGTCTATCTTATTTTTGTTTGTCAATCTGCTTGTTTGTTTACGGTTTGTTTGTCACGACATCACGAGAACACAGCTTATCAAAGTTCCCCGAAATTCGTTATTTCACCATGCGGAATTATTAGCGATTATTATTTGTTTCACAGAAGTACAAACACAGTATCTTGTCAAATCTCTGTTCTATTTTAGAAGTGACAGTATTTTATGTCTTCTCTACTGTGGAGATAATGCCAAGTCCATCGCTGAAAGTTTGCTCAGTCGTCGTCGTTACAGCCTGAGCTACAAAACCACTTAGTCATCAGCCCCTACTGATCAGGAAGGTAATGAAAATGGCTACCTAAGAACGTTTTATGACCTGTTGTTCGCAGGCAGTAGAAATGTGAAATAAGCACGATCGTGTACATCTATTTGACAGGTGAGCAGTACTAAAGTCTACTTTTTTCTTTGCTAGTTGCTTTACGTCGCACCGACACAGATAGGTCTTATGGCGACGATGGGACAGGAAAGGCCTAGGGATGGGAAGGAAGCGGCCGTGGCCTTAATTAAGGTACAGCCTGGTGTGAAAATGGGAAACTATGGAAAACCATATTCAGGGCTGCCGACAGTGGGGTTCGAACCCACTATCTCCCGGATGCGAGTACACAGCTGCGCGCTCCTAACCGCACGGCCAACTCGCCCGGTGACTGAAGTCTAGATCTTAGGAATCTTTGAATGTCAGCCAGTGGCAATGCAGTTTCCTTTTCTCCTGAATAATGACGATTTAATTAGTCAATATCTCCAGCATGAACTCAATACAGACTTGTTTTCCAAAAGGGAGTTCTGGTGTTGGGGATTATCGCGAGAAACAATCTCCGCGGAAGAACGACAGAGGAGAAGCCTGACAAACATTTATGTCGTGTAGCTTACAATTGGCCCGATTGTTCTAAAATTTAATACTGTGCCATTTCACAGTTCTTTAGACGAGCTGGTAGGAACAAACATGGAGTCTCTGCGATCAAAATGTTAAAATAAATGCATTTAACGTCAATACGGGCCGAAATGTAATTATTTTCATCAGTCAGTTATGGAAAGAACCATGTATAGAAGGCGCAGGAAAAGAATGACAAATGGACATTATTTAAACCTATTATTTAAGAAAAAATTTGCTCATCACTCACTATATAATCAGACCTTGAAGCAGTAAGAAGACGTAGGATTAGACTGAAAGAGATTATTCATCTGGAGTAAATACCGTAATTTGGAAGGAAATATAATTCGCGGCTACACGCCCAACACTTGTTATCAAGATTTAATCGCTGCGCGAAAGATAAAATACTATAAAAGGAGATAAACCAGATTACAATAGAGCTACGTTACGAAGTGGCGCAGAGCTTAAATAAATTTGCCCGATACCGCTTAATAGGAAAAGATACGTAATGATCAGCTGTTGAGTGCGTTCGCACCAATAAAGATATAGAGGAAAGAAGTTCCTTTTCAAATTGGAATAAATACTTAATAATTATCCTAGTCGATTTGGAGCTAGCATATTGGACTAACTGTACCATAGCAAAATCCGTACAATTTGAACTTCACAAGAGACATATTAGTTGAAGAATGACAGCAATGAATCACATATTTTGTTATTATTCTGTTACATACGTACGAGATTCCACTATGAGCCTGTAAAGAAGCAAGGCAACGCTATTTCGATCCTGATGAGGCGATAAGATGTTGATCATCCCAGATGACCAGTAATCAATTGTGGAGAGCTACTATGAACCCGATCACTCGTGGAGGAACCAGATGACGAGATCCTAATCTCAGATGACCGGAGATGAGAAGACATCGAGACCACCTTGAGCAAAGCTAAGTCCATTATCTGAGTCGTTTTCGTAAGTAAGAGAATATTACCTTTTATAATTATATGTTGATATGTGTATTTGTGCGAAGACAATGCGTAGATAAACGTCTAGATGAGATGATTGGAAGTAGGTATTCATCTATATGAAATGTCAATTTTATTAGTAGGCGTGGTCACCAAGTGATATTCCGATCGTAATGTTTCCAGTGATATGTGAGAGTGAATAGTTTGTGTTATTATTATTATCAGTGAAGAGTAAAGAGTGAAGTTGACATTAACACCAGTGTATACTATTTTAATCAAAGTCACTCGGTGCGAGATCGTATATAGGAAGTGTTTATGGAGGAATAAGGCAGTAGATTACTCAGAGTTATGATGTTAAATTTGGCACTATGGCGATAGGATGAAAAGAGGGCATTTTAAGAATGTCACGGCACGTTGACGTGCAGTTTAATGAAGTGATTTGCATATGATGAAGAGAGAGATTTATTATACGTGAAATGTGAGTAATAATTGACGCGTTATAGATATCGTATAAGGATGATAGTGATTTATGATGGTCATATTTATTATTTCTTCGAGAGAGATAGTCATAGTTGTTCTAAGTTGAGACGATGTGATTTTCAAGTGATGTTTCTGAGAATGTCAGTGAATTCTTGCCAATTCCATATGATAATTCTTAATCCTATGCATTTTCACATAGCTTAGGATACGATCTCGAGATCGATAGAGCAATGTTTTTATCCATGTTAGGATTGTCTAAAGAGTCATACATGTAGTCATGATAATATTTAAGCCTTCACTGAATTATTTCGGATAATTTTGAAACTCTTACTGTGTATAACATTATTCTGAACAATATTCAACCTACTAGACTAATCACTGGTGACATAGCTATTCAAAAAGGGTTATTTTTAGTCGAAGATAGTGTCTTCTGACCAAGTAGATTTTCCGTTAGTAGTATGTGTGATGATAATTTCATAGGGTATGTATGATGACGTTTCCTACAACCAAATACGCACGTAGACTAATACTTATCACTGAAATTAAGGTCACATTACCTTAAGTTTATAAGTTAAATCTTATGATAACGTTACTTGGAGGGTGATTACGACTTACACTGGACATAGCTTAGCTTATGGTGAGTGACACAGGGAAATATGAGTAACTAAGAGGCAATTGAGCATGCGAATGTGAATATTTAAACCGTGAAACATACGTGAGTGTACTTGTCAATTCAAAATCAGGAGAAGTTCTGAGATAGTTTTTTTTTAATTGAGAATTTTACACCTGCATCGAGACAGACAGTTAGTGTAAATTGAAATATGTGTCAGTCCTATGAGTAAGGAATAGGTAGTAACGAACTGAATTTCATATTTATCCGAAGAATAACTGATATTCAGACAATTTGAACTCCAATTCTTATCTGAACACCAACTCGATGATTCCATAAGCGTTCTTTATTTCTCAAGAAAGTTTAATCAGAGATATTGTAAATAGTAATTGGTACAATTCTTTTTTCTTCTTAAAGGATGCATCCAACACTCTTAATATTCTTGATTTTAATGTTTATTTTCTTGACAGTACGGCACATGTAAATATAATTAATTTCATTCATAATAGTTTAATTCATTATCGCCCAACTTCGTAAGTGAATTGCCTACGAATGAAGACATATGTTTCTTTATAATTCCCAAATGTTATGTAATATTCTATAATTTTGAGAGATCAATGGACTCATGAAATGAAATGGTAGAATCCTAGAATGCGTTTATTTACGATGAGTTCGGAGGATATGATTTTTCTGAGATGTTGGTGAAGAATACAGACTGTAGGAATAACAACGAATTACTCACTTCAAGAAATTTTCATTGGTCGAATTTAAGATGATTTTTCTTATATGTCTAAATATTTAAATAAATGTGAGATAGTATAACCTCAGCATTCTTTCTATGTGTTCCTAGAATAAGTATTAGTTATAAGATAGTGGTATCTTCAGTTGACGACAACTTCTCTATGAGCTAATAAGAGTATGGTATCTAACTAGTAACGGGTAAGAGACGTCTTTCAACGTTAGTTAGAATCTACCATTAACCGACCTGAACGTTTTTCTCTTACGGAACCCATACCCATAAAACTTAGTCGTTGAACCAATTGAATTTAGAGCTAGTCAGGATCTCTTGTGTCCATGCCTGGAAGCGGGAACGGCGCAATACTGATAATAATATTTTAACGATCGTAGTCAACTAATGACTGATAAGGTTCGTTGTCGCTTCGTCGAAAAGCACTCGTAACTTTATTTAACCCATCTCTCAGTCATGGCCATCCATCAATACTTCACATCACAGCCTCCAAGATCACATCGGCCATCTGTACTTTAACGCTCCTCTTTGATAGTATGTGTGTCAGACATGTCCATCCATCAATAGTTCACATCACAGCCTGCAGTATCACATCGACCATCTGAACTGTAACGCCCTTCCTTGATAATATGTCTCTCAGTCATGGCCATCCATCAGTAGTTCACATCACAGCCTGCACGGTTGCTAGGTAACATCGCTAACTTCAGATGGCCGACAGCCGTATGTCAACAATCCACATGAACAGAGTTCACACATCTTGTCATAGACCACTACCGCTGGAGTTGGGTCCACTGTGTACGACGAACCTGAATTCGATGTTAGGTATACAGACGGTTACTGAGGATACTTGACGAATGCCGAGCAGCGGATAGGCCATAACTAAAGTGAACATCATAGGCACTGTTCGTCTAGCACCAATCAGGTTAGCTCTGCACTCGAGAGGCAGAATGGTTTTCCGTTGCTTCTCATTTCATCTGCAGGAAAACGTTGGAATGGTAGTTTTTTCAAGCCCACGCCCGCTTGCCCAGAGACAACACGCTGACCAGGAAAATCAGCTACAGAACTTGTCCACGGACACTCCCGGCACTGAAACGAATACGATACTAATATAGTTCTATTTCCGAGTTGTTGTTTTCTCTACCTTCACGTGCAGTTTGCCGACTTTTCGAATACATTGTCAAGGCGACTGTAATACCTCTACTCCATCGGAAGTTAGTGTGATTGCTGCATAGGAGACTAATTAGCTCAGAAAATAATAATTAATAATTTCGCGTGGCTATTTTAGCTGGGTGCAGCCCTTGTAAGGCAGGCCCTCCGATGAGGGTAGGTGGCGCCTGCCATGTGTAGGTAACTGCGTATTATTGTGGTGGAGGGTAGTGTTATGTGTGGTGTGTGTGAGTTGCCCCCGAGCCATTGGAATTAACCACTGAAGGTTAAAATCCCCGGCCCTGCCGAGAATCGAACCCGGGACCCTCTGAACCGAAGGCCAGTTCGCTGACCATTCAGCCAACGAGTCTTACTACCTCAGGTCGATTAGGGGTATTTCATTCGCCTTGACAAAGAATACTGCAATGTATTCGAACTGTCGTTAAACTGTACGGATTGTTCTGAAAACAACAACACGGTTGAACCCGGAAGAAGAACACACCGTGGAAACTTCACTTCTAAGATGCGATACTAATTCTTTACGAAAGTGCAATGGAAAGTGACTTTTTTTACGTTATGAGTGAGATGTTTCCGGGATTTCAAAACTATTATCTCTTTAGTGTGTGCTGTGTACAATATGTTATTTCATACAATGGTGGTTTAACGTACTTCAAATTAAATAAATTTAATTATACATTATTTTCATCACGATGCAAATCGTCCATGTTTGATTCATGCGTTGACATTTTCTTTTGTTGTTGTTAGTGTCTTCCTGTGAACGATGTACGAAGTGTGTACATTGTATTGTGGCGTAATAAAACAAAGTAATTTTCTGAAGCAGCGAACAGTTCTCTAGTCCTGTATTAATAAAGGTAACACAAACTTCGATATACTGTGATATATGCGATATTTATCTGCTGGAAATGGATTTCGTCCCCTTAGCAGATTTGGTTTGTAGAAATTCAGGATTATTATGGACAAGGCTAAAAATTACTGAATATATTCTCCACTTACGGGCAAGTTACAACGAAACTGTTATAGCATAAGGTAGCCAGTATTTCACATAAGCATAAAAGCTAAACTACCAAAAGATAAGTCCGTAATTTCGTCCCTCACCAAATTTATGAAAAGTATAATAAATTCTGATATATTTTTTCCTTCCTAACCTTACTTTCCGTATAACGAATTACTTGAAGACCATCTATGAAAAATGTTTTCTTGGTATTAGTTTTAACTTAGTCTTTCAGCGTTGCTCGTGGGATGTTCAACGCTTTCTTTGCACGTTTGTAACCGATTATCTTGTCCGTCACATCCTTTATAGCCCGTTTCATACCCTCCTTGTCCCACAGCTTGCGTTTACCCATCTGAAAATAGTAATCTTCTTCTTCTACTATTATTTTTCCCACACCTGTGGGGTCGAGGGTGCGAACTGTGTCGCAGATGTGTATTTGGCCCAGTCTTACGGCCGGATGCCCTTCCTGGCGCCAACCCTATATGGAAGGATGTAATCACTATTGCGTATTTTTGTGGTGGTTGGTAGTGTAGTGTGTTGTTTGAATATGAAGAGGAAAGTGTTGGGACAAATACAAACATCCGGTCCTCGGGCCATAAAAATCAGCCAAAGGCGATTAAAATCCCCGAACCGGACGGGAATCGAGCCCGAAAAACTCTGGACCGAAGGCCTCAACGCTGACCATTCAGCCAATGAGTCAAACTCCATTTTAAAATAATAGTAAACTTCATAAATAATAAATAAGATGAAGGGAGACGAAATTACGAACATTGCCTGGTTTATTATAATGGCCGCTACGGTAACCCACGCCAGTCACCTCACTGTAGCTATTACACGCCACGAACTACAGCATAGTCCAGTATTTCAAACACATATCAGTGCTCATTCTACGAATTACAGGCTCTTAATTCGAATGCTGCATGAAAAATAAATCCTTTTTTTACACGGAAACTAAACGTGGTGCACACAAGCAACACTCACAACAAGACAACGGGATGAGGGTACGCGAGTGCGCGCGGCTAAACATTACGTACCAACCGTGAAAACTGGGGGACGAAATGAGATGCGGGGACGTAATTTGGCCCCCTATCTTACATTAGTCGGTATTGTGATGGCGGCAGGTTACTTGAGCTATGCTGCAATCAGACGGATCTCTCTGACTATCCGTGTTTGCTGTGAAGCGGAGTTCAACCAGTCAGAGACGATCACTAATAAAAGAGTGCAGAAAGAAATCAGTAAGGTAAGGTGTTATTTTCCGTGTTCTTTTGAGTTCGGGAAGAAGGTAATTATGTCACAGAAACAAACAAACTACTCTTTAAGTAAATAATGTTCATTGCTATTTTCTCGCTGGTATGGAATGTCGGGAGTGCGGGCCAGTGTTCTCGATAATGGAATCCTGGTTAGCGATTTTCTCCTGTGGGAGAATTATACGCGCCTTCCTGTCGTAAGAGGCATCGCCACGGAACGTGGGTTAGTGACTATCAAGCCTCCAACTGAGTCTGTCATCTCTTGGCTGCTCCCTTTCATCCATTTTATCCCACCTCCCTTGCTCAACTCTTGTTCGTTTCCGACCGCGACGCTATTAGGTCTTCCAGTTTCACACCGTTCGTGGCGTTTGGCTCTCCTTAGCCGATACCTTCATTTTTCCAACTATCCGACACCTTCCGTTATTTTCTCTCTGATTAGTGTTAATAGAGGATGGCTGCAAAGTTGAAATAACAATCACCACCATCAAAGCCCTCCTGGTTGACGATGATTTCAGTCATAAAGTAATGATAGTGCACGCGAAATTGACACGCAGACATCCTAAATGGCGACAAATCAAAACGCCGACGTATGGCAGCTGAGATCATTGACTAGTTCATTATTATTATTTCCGAATTTGGCCATCTATGGACCGCATACAGCTTACGGCTTCTTGCCCTTTCTTCTCTTCTCTTCTCTTCCCAGAACATCTTCATTCTTTCGCTTCTCACCTTCCTCTCGTCTTCGGAAATGATCCGTTTGGGTCTCCTTTTTACTGGTTTCTCTTAAACGATTTTAGACTGTCGACTCTTCTTCTGAACTCTCTTCTATTGTGGATCATCTCTAGTGTAACTCCAACTTCTTCCGCATCCTTCTTGACCTCTTCTACCCAATTGGACCCCACGATGTATCTGTAGATATTCTTGGTCAGTTGTTTCTTACCAGGTGTCCGTAGAATTTCAGCCATAGTTTCCGAATTGTGTCCGTGATCTTTTCAGTGTACCTGTCGAGCTCCTCATTTCACCTTTTCTTCCAAGTCCCATCAGTAGTCTTCTGCCGTCCCAGAATTTTCCTCAGAATCTTCCTTTCCCTCTTCTCGAGTTCTTGCAGCTCCCCTTTCTTTAATTTAAAATAAGACACTGAGCGTACAATCCTCCTCCTTTATTATTATTATTATTATTATTATTATTATTATTATTATTATTATTATTATTATTATTATTATTCATCGGTAGAGCCACTAAGGACCACCAAATCTCAACTGTTTTTCTTCTTGCGGGCCCACCAGATTTTCGTCCTTTCGGAATGTACTTTCTTCCATGCACCAGAATGGACATGCTTCAGTCGAGTTGGGACTATTTCTTGGTGAATTACTATTATTATTATTATTATTATTATTATTATTATTATTATTATTATTATTATTATTATTATTATTATTATAGTAAACTAATAACCAGAGCCCGGATTTCCATGCAAGTGCATGTTTTTTGCAATAAGCTGGTAACACTTCTCAAACTTTGCAAATATTCGTTTTATGGCTCAATGATTCCAGATAACCGTTCCCTTTCCCTGTATGTTTGCATGTTCTGGACGTTTTAGGAGAATATTCATGCATAATGCATATTTTGAAGATTTTGCGTTTAATAGCGAATATTTGGAGGTTTATATTGCATAACATGACTTTTCTTATGACTTTGGCGCATATATAATATTAATTTGCGTAGTAGTGCCTTTTATGAATGTTGGTTTGCAGAATATGGGACCGTTTTTACACGTTATACATTATGTCTGTTAGTGAGAGACGGAAAGAATGTATTCCTGGCATCCTATGTGACAACCAAAGTTGGTATATACGATAGAGGTCCTATAATTCACTTAACCAAGCACTTTCTCATCTGTTGCTTGAGTAAACATTGACGTAAGACGGAAGGCTCTACGTCGATCTCCGTAATTCTTAGGAATAAGATGTCCCAGTTATGCATTGTTATAAATTGAACCATAAATTGTGCATTGCTCACTGACGGCTCATTTTGTCTTGTATGTTAGACGAAGCAAGCAAACACTTCTGTGACGCCGCGGTAATGAGGTAGCAGCTTACAAGCCTTGATTTTGAACTGAACCCTCTTCCGTTGTTATTCTGGAATTTCCTACCCGGAACTCTCACTGGTAACATGTCTTTCTTATCGCAGCAGGCAATCGTTACCACTTATTGAGGACATTCAAATGCGTCTGCAATCAACGTACGAAGAAGTAGCTGCGGCAACTAGAGACAGTTGAACAAAGTGATCCCTTTAATTCCTGATTTTGAATTCAAGCTTATAAAAGACGTATTGTGATGGAAATGCAAAAAAGACCTCACTTTGCCACAAATGTCTTCATTTAAGTACGCAACTGTCACTTCTTGTGACGTAAAAATATCATTTTCCGTGCTTAAGAATGTGCTGACAGATAAAGGGATGAGCTTAAATCAAGACAATTTGGAGAAATTAGTTGTACAATGTTTCGAAAGGAACTGAATTTTGATAGTGCATATTTTCCAGTTTATTGTGCATGTTTCGCCGTATGATAGTGCATGAATGCATGCATGTTTTGAGATTTGACAGTGCATGGAAATCCCGCTGCGCAAGATTTCGTTGATGTACGGGAAGACAATAATGTAGAAGGCAGTGTTGACATCCATCAGATTGTGATGACAAGCTGTTGAAAGGAAGTGAAGAGAATCTCGATGGCAACAATTACCAGTAAAATGTGTCATATAGGTGGAAAGGAAGAAGGCAAGTAAACATTCCAGTTCAAAGCAATAAACTTTCCCACTTGCGAGACGAACTTCCGTATCTTGACGTAACATTACGTCAGATAATTCACGACTGGTTGGCTGAAGCCAAGAGACATGAAGCTAGTGCCAAGAAACACAGAGTGCAAGTCAACACAATCATAGGACAAGGAATGGGTCAGAGAGCGAGGCTCAGAACTGTGTAGTCTCACACCGCAAAGTGTGACAGTGACTATTTTAAGGAGAAGTACAACTACGTAGGAAGGAAGTAAAGACAAAGGTCTGAGCCTTGCACAAGAATGCAGATATCGGTACAAGAAAAGAAAGGTCATGAAGGGTATCCTAACCCCCGCGCCTCCTCCCAACAAACGCACAAGTGTGACTCAGAGAGATGCCGAAAGGAAATAAAATAACAGGGTTGAAAAGCAGAGGACTTCTTTCACGCAAGATAACCCGGTTTAGGTTACTTATGTATCTTGGTAGCCCTTATTTACGGAACAGAAAGAATTTCCGTTTGCTGAGAAAAACAGCTAAGAGATTTTTTCTGGCGTTCTGTTAACCCTCGACGTCGTCTTGTTCACTATTTTACGTTTCACGAAGTTATTTAACTAATCTATGAACCGTTCCACGACTTGGAGCTGGAATACCCGGGAATTAGTCTTGAAATAATCTCCTAACAGCACGAAGGGATTCTGTACAGATATGAAAATGAAAAATCCACAGCCTGTTTCCCGTCATCCGATCGGGTCAAGAATGGAATGAATGACTACCCCATCTAGCTGCAAGGATAAAAATTATGCCAGCTTCCTGCCGCACTCTTCTGGGGCAATGATTAATGAATGATAGATGAAATAAAATGATAGTGAAGAGTGACCGGGATTTGAACCACGTAACCCAGTGGTGACTGTTCGGAAATAGACACTCGATGTGGAAGAGAATAATTAGGGCTATTATTATTATTATTATTATTGCTATTATTATTATTATTATTATTGTTTCGTTATGCCCATTCATAGAGCGCGTTGGACCTTGTTATTGGCTTGATAACTTTCGCCTTCCTATTCTTCCAAAATCTCTTCATGAACTCACTGTGTTGTCTCTTCCGTTCTTCTGACCACTTTGTACCAGTCCTGCTGCTAGTGTTGACCACAAATGTATGTGTATTTATACTGTGGTCCTGAAGACTTCACGATCTTTCATGATGACTTCATCGATGTTCAATTCATTCAGGTTCCCTCTTGTTTCCTCCAGCCAATTTGTTCTCCTGTTTTTGGAATTGATTACATTAAATAATCTTCTTGTGAGTCTATTATTATTCATCCTAAAAATGTGTCCAAAATTTCAAACGTTTCCTCCGTACAGTATTGATGAAATTATTGTTGTTATTATTATTATTATTATTATTATTATTATTCATTTATTCTCACTTCACTTTGCACAGAGGTGTTTCTCTCACTGAAATACGAAACAAACTGCCTTGCGAGTCAAAGGCGGACCGGTAGTCCGCGCAGTCTCCCAGCCACCGCTCCACTCTCAAGATAATTGGATGACTCAGTACAATGATGCAATATCATTTCTTAGAACGTTTCACCCGCTATGTAGAGGAAATGGATTTGAATTGCACCTTGGATGTTTTATTCGATTTGCTTGTCATTTGTGCTACACGTCCACCAATATGGCTGCGTTAGAAGTTGTAATAGTTACGGTAACTTGCTCATATACAGTGACAGTGCTGTGAGGTAAGCCATTACAACAGTTAGACATCACAGTAATTTCTTGCTATAGTTTTAAACGTAACGTGGAGTATGGAAGGCATGGACTGTAATGGAACTTGTTTGGATGATCAGTAAAGACATCAGGACTTGGATGTATTTACATGACTAATTCTACAAAAGTATGGTCTAATACATTCCAAGTGAATTGAGGCATTACAAACTGTTACTAGTAGAATTCTGTTCCGCAGAGGTTTCTTGGACTTTTGTACTTTATTACTCCATAGTTACAACCGTCCAACTGATTTTTTCGTTGTTCTATTGAAGTATTAGGATTAGATATTCTGTTGTTTGCTTACAACTGAGGAAATAACTATTGTTATACGATTTTAATCATTTTAATAATTTCACATACAAGTGCAATGTTATACAGCAAACTCTCGATTATCCGTGCCAATCACCAGACAAACTTCCACGGATAACTGAAAACACGGATAGGCCCAATACGATTTCGTTCGTTTTAATGCAGAACGATCATTTATAATACAGAACGTACAATAATGCTTCAAAATGGAATAACATCAAACAATTAACCCAGTCAATAACCACTGTTATCAATAAATTAGGCCAATACAAAAATGACTTACAATATTTCTTGTTGGTAGAATACTTGAGGTACAAAAAAGTATGCAAATCGTCAGTTTTTGTCGTTCGGCGAAAAATAATAATCGGTAAAGTTCTTTTGGTTTCGAGATTTATTTAAATTCTTCTGTATACAAGTACGAATGTTCCTAAGTGCAACAATATCCTTCTTCAATGCTGCGATTTCTTTACTGGTTCCCCTTTCTCGAACTTTTCAATTAATTCAAGCTTTTGTTTTAAAGTTAAAAGCAATTTCTTTCGCTTTGTATCCATAACTGCGATCACAGAACACCAAGAAGAAACTACTACGAGGTGTACGCATAAGTCTTTTCCGGTTCACTAAGAGATGGCGCCAGCGAACAGTACGCAGCGTATGAATTTGACACGTACATCAGTTTGTTCGTCTGACATTAACCTACCAACACACACAAGTTGAGTCCGCCAAACACTAGCGTCTGTGTTGTATCGTTCAGTGATCGTGTCGACGTTTGTGCCTGAAAAATAACATTTGCGGCACGCATTGCTTTTCTTATTTCATGGAAAGTAAAAGGCTGTGGAAAGTCATCGTTTGTTGGTAGAAACATGTGGTGAATACGCTTGTTTAGACGATGTAAACGTGGTGACTTCAATGTGAACGGCAGTACCTCTATTGTATTTTCTGAACTGATGAAGCCCAGCGAAATCGGTAATGCACAACACTATCGCCAACAAATGATTAATTTAAATCACGCATTGATCGAAAGACGACAGGAATGGGCCAGAATATATGGTAAAGTGATTTTGTTACCCGACAATACGCCGTCTCACACATCAAAAACAGTGAAAGACACCTTGAAATCGCTTGGATGGGACATCCTTCCACATCTGGCGTACTGCCACGACCTGGCGCCATCTATCACCTCTTCACATCAGTGGGGCACGCGCTCGCGGAGCAGCACTTCAGCAATTTCAAGGAAGTTGGAAAATGGCTCGGCGAATGGTTTGCCGCAAAAGACAAGCAGTTTATCTGGCATGGTATTCATAACTTACCTGAAGGATGGGCGAAGTGTGTGGAAGCCGATGGCCATTATTTTTGAATAAACAAAACATGGATTTCCCTTGAAAGCTACGTGTTTTATTTACCACAAAAACCGGAAGAAACTTATGCATGCAGCTGCTATACAGCATAGTGTTTAATTATCGTGCCGCCAACACACTGGCCGTCGAGCCTGCACTCGTGCAGTCCACATGTATTCAAAATGCCGTGACAAAAGTAAAGGAAATAAAATAAACATAACAATACAATAGTGCACGGATAACCCACACAGCGGATTATCCGCACCCGGATAATCGAGAAATTGCTGTACATTTAAATTCATTCAATTCATTCAATAATGAATGAAATGTGTAGTATAGTAGTAGTAATTATGAAGATAATATTCGTGTGTATAAAGAAATAATAACGCCATCTCTCGACCACATTGGTACTCTGCTATAATTATGTTATACGTTCGTGTGAAAGCGAAATATCACGTTGGAATATTGATACATAAAATCGATAAGCTATATAAATGATTATTATGCCTGATAAAAACAACAGGTAAAAATATTCCGTACCACACAAGCTTTATAACATTGTAAGGAGGCATGAATGATGCAAATCTTACGTGTAATTCATTTCATGGGAAATATGTATTCATTGCGGTGTCCAGGATCTCACTAGGACATTTACTTTTATAACACACGGCATTCTCCATTGCTGAAGTAGCTACTGGCATAGCTATTGACTAACGTAGAATGCGTTGTGACGTAATGATGACAATTCCATTCTGTTACCAACCTCTGCAGAACAAAAGCACAAGTCAATGAAATGTTTAAAGGAAACAATCGACTGTTAATGGCGGTTGGTTGGTACTTGTGACATCGAATGCACTGCACCCTCGATCTGGAGGCGTTACCTACTCAGAAAAATGTGACAATCATTTCATTAGCCGCACGTAAACAGGAATGGCTTTGTTAATTCAATTCTTCACCACTCTCCGTCATAGAATGCTCTGCTATCGCCCTAGGCCAATCTCTGTCCCTTCGAGAGGCTTTGATCTATAACCGAGGTGCGCACTGTCCACACAGCAAGAGGAAGATGATACGGTCATTTAGTGGTTATCTTAGTTCCCAAGTAGGCATGTTGGCAGGCTTGTGCACCGCCTGATCACGTTGTCAGCGCGTGAATGTTTGCGATACATATGGTGACCCGAGGTACTAATGCTGCGTGGAACAGGATATAGTTTTAATAAACGGCAACAGATTACATTGCGGGAATTTCTAATGATCCTGTGACGCAGAGGAGTTGCACTGTACAAGCTGTGACATTATTTTGTGGAACAATAAGTTACAGTTCCATACTTCACAATAACATTTACTAACAATGTATCAGACCAGTAACATCATGGCACTACTTTAACTTCCGTTACAAAAGTATCGGAGCTGCAGTATATTGATACAGGCATATGTTGTACGTATTTGCGGAACGCGAATTTCTGTTTGTGTGGTCAAAATCTCATTTTGTGTCTAAAGTGTGTTCAGTAACTTTCAAACAGAACTAGTAACTAGACATCGTATTATGCAACTATGTTGCAAAACGTGGTGAAATAAGCATTTAATTATGCTTTTTTTGCTAGTTGCTTTACGTCGCACCGACACAGATAGGTCTTATGGCGACGATGGGACAGGGAAGGGTTAGGAGTGGGAAGGAAGCGGCCGTGGCCTTAATTAAGGCACAGCCCGGCATTTGCCTGGTGTGAAAATGGGAAACCACGGAAAACCATCTTCAGGGCTGCCGACAGTGGGGTTCGAACCTACTATCTCCCGAATACTGGATACTGGCCGCACTTAAGCGACTGCAGCTATCGAGCTCGGTAGATTTAATTATGCTCTTATTCTCATGCTACTAAACACTTGTATGACATCCAGACGTAACATTCCTTCACTAGACTCACGCGATTCACCCATATTATGAACATGAATAAACAAATGAATTAAAGACAAAAAATCACACTAGAGCGGCGGCTGTTCCACGCGTACAAACAATCCGTGCGTAGTTTGTGGGACGTAGCGTTCACTCTTAAAACAATAGGCACATGTCTCCTAGATAAGACACAGTGTGTTAATTAATACACATGACAAGGCAGTTGGTAAGGTTGAGAGAAATCCGTGTAAGAAACACACAAGCGTGAAGAAAGATTCTGAAATGCACATTGCTCTTCCATTTTACATTGCACGCCCTACTTTTACTGTATATAATTTGCTTTGCAGTACACTACAGCAGTATTCTCCAGGTTTCCTGGTATACATCCGTGGCGTTCGTCTGTTAAGACTAGTTTCAATGCGGAGAATGATCTCTCTACATCTACAGATGTGATGGGACAGTACTTGAATTCGGGAGTGAGTGTAGGTGTTAAACATTCTGTTAGATCAACATTATCAGTATCAGCTAAATATTTGTTTATAGCTACCATGATGTCGTAGCCTGGATTTAATTTAAGGACATCACGATATTTTGTCTGCAGACGGAGTCAGAAGTTTCCTGAGATACTTTTCAGTTCACACTTCACGTTCTCCATAACGTCCAGCGAATCACCAAGACGAAACCCACGTGTTTCTAGCTTCTTGATTGATTCTGGTATGATTTGAAAGTGTGTTTTGATAAGTGCCAGTTCCCCTTGAACCGTTTCATTGCCAAAAGAGTTTATAGTATCAGTTAATTTACATTTTCCTGAAGACTGGTTTTAAAACATGTTCAAATATGTATGATAAAAGTTGAAAACATGCACAATAAATTTGGAACTTGAAATGTATGCACTAATCTCAAATATATGCAAATATACATATATATTCACTATTAGAGTTACACCTGTTAAATATATATCAACAAGTAGCTACTTACCGGGCGAGTTGGCCGTGCGTGTAGAGGCGCGCGGCTGTGAGCTAGCATCCGGGAGATAGTAGGTTCGAATCCCACTATCGGCAGCCCTGAAAATGGTTTTCCATTTTCACACCAGGCAAATGCTGGGGCTGTACCTTAATTAAGGCCACGGCCGCTTCCTTCCAATTCCTAGGCCTTTCCTATCCCATCGTCGCCATAAGACCTATCTGTGTCGGTGCGACGTAAAGCCCCTAGCAAAAAAAAAGTAGCTACTTAATACTGAGTTAAATATTTAATAACGTGTTAGGTTTATGGCGTTTCTTCAAACTTCTCCTGTGAAATGTAACTAATCAAAAGTTAACTCTGCGAACTGGTGCGAATCAAGAGAACCCATGACCTTTGTATCATAAGGAATCAGAGTCCTAAAGTCTTTACATGAGGCCCCATATCAATTACGAATGAGGAGCTTTAACAATATTTTTTATCTCTGACCATAGACGGCACGTTGCGGAACAGGTGGTAGTTTCCATTCTCACGCTAGAGAAATTACGTCACCCACACGTGGAAAGGGATCATGGATACAGCGGAATTATTGGTTTAATACAAGTATATTTTAAAAGGAATTGACAACGAAACTAAATAAATGTCAGGAAAGTGTAAGTGAAACAATTTGGTCCTTAATGATACAGATTTTAGATCGCTAAATAGCTTCAGAAGGAAATTTATCAAAAAGACGCGCCTGTTCGTTCAACTCCTGTTACATCAACGAAAATATAGTGCCTATCGTATGAGGTAATTTAACAAGTAAATTTGTTATCAGAATTTCTTAAATGCTTATAAATAATATAACTACTAAATTAGCAATTATGTGCTACAGTGAAATCTGCCTTCAATACATTTACATGGGGTCGGAAAATGTGTGTAAAATTCTTGGCGGCTAACGAAAATGGCATGAGAGTAGAGAGAACACTGTAAAAGAAGGGCGCGCCAACTTGAAATTACCCATTGTGTCAATTGAATTCAAGGAGGGACCACGCACTTGTGAGTAACTCCATAAACCAGCGATTGTGAGACTAAGTTCAGCAGGGAAAGATAGGCTTTCACTGAGGTGGTTGTTGTATCATCGCCAAGTGGAGAAAGTTTTTTTTAAAGTATCACATCATTTTTCATGAACAGGTAATAGACGGTCATTCTGATGCCGCGATCATGTAATTGAAGTATCAATAAATATTTATCGTGTTGTAAATTATTGCGTGTTCGGTCGGTATTCGACAGACGTGTTCGGTCCGTGAAACTGGCGTGTGAAGGGTATTCCTTTTGTTTATGCCATTATTTTCAGATGAATGAAGAAATAAAGGGAAACGTGTGTAAAGCGACAGTCTGTTAAGATGGCTAAATAAACGATTGAGAGGCACTGGTGAATCCGTCCGATGGCCGAGGACGTACATCTTAAGGTAGGTGAATTATCACCGTTATAACCTGCTTTTATTTGTTTCATGATGGCATGATGGTGTATTTGTGACGCATTTTGGCCACCCATTTTTATTTCGAGAAATGTCAGAGAAACATGACGAGAGGTCATTTGTTTTAGTTCTTGGATAAATCACGGAAAGTCGCGAAATATCGTGTAAAGTGTTGTAGAATAATAAATGTTATGATTGAGAAACGATAGAGCCTATAATGTCTAAAGGTAGAGTGTAATTTCCGTGCGTTTAGTTTCTGTATTTGTGGTTTGTCAAATTAAGATATTAATTTAATGTAAAATTCTGTTCGACGTAATGACGAAATGTAAGAGAGGTCCGTGGTTATTCATTTTTAGCTGACGTGAAGGCACGCCGTCGTGTTAGGTGATGCAAAATTTATTCAAGGAAAGTTACGAGGCGAGACTGATACAATTTTTGTTTACAAGGGATTGCTATTTCAATGACCGTTAAAAACTGCGTAGAATTGACGAAAGAACTAATAGTAAAATTTTTGTAAGTCAAGTTGTGAAGTCCAGTTTGGAAATATTAGGTCAAGATACACGGGGAGAGATGGTTAATTGTCACAGAGTGTTTGAATAACAGCGATGTGGGTCATCCAAGAAACATTCCATATTAATGTCGTCGAGATTTGTTGTGTTTGAGCATGTGTTCAAGTATTGCGAAATGTAAGTTAATGTAGGATTGTGAATCAGGTTGGTGAAAGCCTGTAGTGTTGACGCCGGGATGTTCAGTGTAGAAACCGAGGAATTATTTTTGTGTAATTTTGTGCTTATTGTCCAATATTTTTCATCTAAGTTTTCCTTATACAGCTGATGATGACCACTAAGTGGTCGAAACATGTTCTGTGAGTGATAATGTATATTTAATTTTGCCCAACGCGAAAAATAAAGTATCGATTAGGTGGTTCTGTGATTATACTTGTTGATTAATTTTATTAAGATAGGAATAGGGTCAGACCATAACTAGGATCCTACGTGAAATTGTAGGACCGTGATGTATAATGAATGTTTGAGTGACGTCTTAAAGTAAATCTCTTCACATAATCTACGTGGGTCGAGAAATATATATTTTGTGAATTGCCGGCGATACCGAGTTTGTTGTTTCTTTAAATGCCAATTAAACCGACTAGCAGCCATGTGCTTCGTTTCAAGATAAGCGAGGGGAGAGAATTTTGAGTTCCACTATTCAACCAGCTGTTATGCAGTGGAGCCAGCTCGCTGTTAGAATAACCTAACGGTATCTTGTATTTTGTCATTGATGGTAACGTGTTCGAAATCAGAGTGCATTCTTCAGAACAGACTCGTTTAATCGAGATTTGAATTTATCATTGAAGCGACGGAAATGAGAAAACGATGTTCGAATTTAACCTTGTCCAGGGATGTCAAAATTAGAGAATTGGTAGTAATATTGTTTGACATTGTTCGAGGGATGCACACAGCCTTATTTTAAATGTTCCGAAGCGATATGATATGGAGATGATTATTTTTTTGCGTTCTGTGTTATTTGTGCAGATTGTAGTATTTAATGCTAGGGTTATCCAAGCTAGTTTAATACAGGTAATGAGTTGTTAGTGTTTACGTAAGATTATTGGGTGACGTCATGAAATAAATAAACAGTACTGGAGACCATAAATGTATTCGCGTTTCCAGCCTCAACGAAGAAAGTGAACAATAAACAAACAATCAAATTATGGAATTGAAATAATTAGGGATTTTTAAAGAAACCATTCGTCCGCGCAGATCGAATTTGTTGTTAATTAGGATTATAAAATCATTTCAATTGATCAAATTATTGAATTCCGTGAAATCGTATTTGAGAATTGACTAACTTAAAAATGTATTCTGGAAATCTTAGTTTATTTTGCTAGGAAAATTTCAACTTGTTAACGTAACGATTAAGGGGACCTGTCCAATAGTAAAAGGACTTTACTACCACAAGTGTTGTGAGCGTTTGTTGTTGTTGTTATAATTTTGACTTTGATTTGTTGAGCATCAAATGTGTTGGGATTTATTAAAGCGGAAACCTTGGTCATCAACTAATGTAACTTAATTGTGTTCAGCCTTCAGCTTTAAAATTTGGATGGTCATGGGGTCATCAACCTCAGTGACTTAGATTAGGGCCATTTGCCATTATAGCATCATTTTCCTTGCGGTCATCAACCACAATGACTTTAATGTAAATTGCAAAGTTAGATGTCGGTCCATGACATAGTCGCAGGTCACATCGATTTAATTAAGGGTCCATGCCGAACAACCACTGTGTGGCACATACCGATTGGACTGCTTTAATTGTACCAAGAGTCCAGAGTTCGTGCTACGGGGTCTTGATCATCACGAATCACTATGATGGTACATGTAGTCTCACATGGAAGCCGATTTTAAGGATTTCCAGACATTCTTTATTTCAGTCTTAACTTAAGACAGTGGTTTCTAATACAGATGCCCCTCAGGCAGTTGAGTTAAGGCCTCGAAAGGCAGTGCCTCTCATCAGCGTTATAATTGTCATTGTTTATTTGATTTAACGAACAAGATGGGGTTCGTTCTAAAATAACATGTATCCTTTCAACTTCATTAATTTATTTGAATAAACATCAATTTCTTAGACTTGATTCCCTTCATTTAGTAGATAGATTAAATTACTGAAACCCGCCTCTTACATAAGCAAGTGACGAAGAACCCGTAAACGACCCAAGAGACAGATCTCATGCCGATTGCTAATAGGTAAGGAAGGTATATCCTTTATGGACCTTAAAGGGTTCACAAGGAGGCAGTGGTATGAACATGCTGTTTTACAGCGCGCTCTGATGCGTTTTTGTTTGAGTCATCATCATCATCATCATCATCATCATCATCATCATCATTTCCCTTTATTCAGCTGTAGCCGGGTAGGGGCAAATATGGTTCCTCTCCACTTTCTTCGGTAAGGGACGCCCTAACATTTTCCGAGGCACCATATCTGCTTTATCCGTATAGGTTATTATTACGGTCACCCTCATCGGAGGGTCTGCCTTACAAGGGCTGCACTCGGCTAGAAATAGCCATACGAAATTATTATTATTACGATGGGCTCGCCGCATCCAAAGGCATTATATACCTACTGTCAAGTTCAAAATTAGGCCGCCCCTAAGATGGAGTCAGACGCCTTTCGTAGCTGCTCCTTTGGAGTACAGACGCTACAGGTTTGCCCCTTCCACCATCTCCACCGTACCGAAGTCCACCTTCACCGCCGTAGATGCCGTTGAGGTCTTCACTCGCAACCCTGAGCTGGGACCCATACTAGATGTCACGCACCGGGTGTGTGCTCTGGGACTCACATAGGCAGGGCGGCCTCCGAAGAGGGTCCCTACCTGTTACCTGAGCTTTTGATTGAGTACAGCTGTTTAATATGGCGCGTGAAGTAAAACTGAGCCGTGGTTCTAATTTTTCCTCCTTCGAAAAGGAATTGCTACTTGAAGTGGTTAGTAAATATAAAGAAGTGATAGAGTGCAAACGGACAGATGGTTCGATTATAAAATAAAGGTCTGTGAGGAATTCAATTATAATCCGAACGTAACCTCCCGAACTTCAAAACAACTGCACAAACTTTATACTAATATTAAAAGATTGGCGAAGAAAGCTAAGGTTGGAGAGGTACAAAACAGGAGGTGGCCCGTATACTCCGATTACGATATATTTCAGTCCTATTGTCTTCGGGTGATTGGATTCTCACATGTGTGCAATCTATTGCACCTAAGACACCAAGAAAACGGCTTATTTCATAGAAGTCTCCGATAATTTGCTTACGTTCTTCTACTGAAGCGAATGTAACATACCTCCTTCTCATGGATGCTATTGTTGCACAAACTCGACAAACAACAGTGGAGTTAGAAATTTCAGCATTGTGGTGAAAGGAACCAGTAGCAAAAGATCTTTATGTTATCAGTACCTGCAACATTGGAGAAAGAGGCAAGTTGCTCTTCGTAGCATATTCTAACCTCACTCGAATTTCGTCAGCAACCTTAGCAAAGACTATTTTGTTAACCTGTACCTTTGAAGAAATTATGTATCCGTCAGATTTTCAAAGTCATTACGTGCCAAATCTCTTTTTCGATCAGGATTATTGTACAAAATTTCTAAATAGAGCAATTCTGCATCTAAAGGGCGATTCCCAGCAGCCATCTTGGAACAGGTTGCTAAATGCTAATGTTAGCATTTAACACGGGAAATGGCTGATGTTAACTTTAACACGAAGTTTAACATAAGTATGTAAACGTTAACAGTCGTTGATGAAGCGTAAATTTTGTTAAATTGTATGTTAAAATGATTTAAGTGCTTTTTAAGTACTAACTTGTTCTGATGAAACCGGGCCTTAATAATTCGTCCAATTTCACTTTCAAAGGCACTTATTTGTTAGTTTTTAAGGTCTGCATATCGGTAAACAAACGATGCATTTGCATATAAGTCCGATATCTACAGATAAGTGCTCCGAGACCTGTGACTGTTCTTCAGCAATAAATAATTGTTATAAATTATTACTGAAAAGCAGTTGGGCAATTGAGAGCCGTTGTTTTCTACGGGGAGATGATTATTACCTAACTGAACACCTTACCAACTTTCATTGCAGTCTGCGAGTTCCACCACAAACAGTGTAACCACGACCTTGAAGTGACACATCAAGAGATTATCTGCGGGTAACTGACGTTCCTGCCGATAACCGGGTATTATTGACAGCCAGAGTGATAATCTGCAGAGATTACAGCACGCCCAAGATAAACGTGAGATAACTCGTGAGGAAACTGCCAAGAACTGTTAAACTACTCCGCGATTTTCGAGGTCCTTGATAAACACGAACGTGGCTGAGGCGTCCATTCGGCATGCGGCCAATACTTAATTAGGAATTCAAGTCATCTGCGGACATTTGCCAATTGTATAGTTGCTCAAAAGAAGAAAGAGCACATCGCACTGTACAAGTAGCTTGCAGGGACACTTGAATCTACAGATATAATAATGAAAATGAAAATCCACAGCCTGTTTCCAGTCATTCGAGCGGGTCAGGAATTGAATGAATGAAGCCCCCATCTAGCGGCGAGGATAGGAAGTGTGCCGGCTGTCGAAGCCTGTCGCACTCCACTGGGGCAATGATTAATGAATGACAGATGAAATGAAATGACTCAGGAGAGTGTCGCTGGAATGAAATATGATAGGGTAAACCGGAGTACCCGGAGAAAAACCTGTCCCGCCTCCGCTTTGTCCAGCACAAATCTCACATGGAATGACGGGGATTTGAACCACGGAACCCAGCGGTCAGAGGCAGGCGCGCTGCCGCCTGAAACACGGAGGCTCTCAATAATAATAATAATAATAATAATAATAATAATAATAATAATAATAATAATAATAATAATAATAATAATAATAATAATAATAATAATAATAATAATTGTACCGGGAGGTACACCTCAACTGCGCACATTCAAAAGAAGCGCCTTAAAGAACTCTATCAAACAAAACGTGAAACTTCTACTGCATGAAGTTGGGACATTGATCAGAAGATGTCACTACTGAATAATTGAGAAGTTTGTCATTTCTAAGTTTCCTAAACTGATTGGATTTATTTTGCTTTGTTTTGGTGTACATCAAGAAGTTTGAACTTTTCTCCATAGATGTCTCTACAAAACTGAGGTCACGCACTCTGGTGCAAACTAGAATAATTTGTTATTGAAAGAAATTTTGTGTTTATAGGTTTTCTCTAGGAAATTAACCTTTATTTATTTTTTTAATATGCACTGACTGACAGAGCAAATGCAACACCAAGGAGGAGTGGTTCGAAAGGGATGAAAGTTGGGGAAAAAACAGAGACGGCACGGACGAATAATTGATGTTTATTTCAAACCGATATGCAGGTTACACAATGCGCACGGCATCGACTCAGTAGGATGTAGGACCACCGCGAGCGGCGATGCACGCAGAAACACGTCGAGGTGCAGAGTCAATAAGAGTGCGGATGGTGTCCTGAGGGATGGTTCTCCATTCTCTGTCAACCATTTGCCACAGTTGGTCGTCCGTACGAGGCTGGGGCAGAGTGTGCAAACGGCGTCCAATGAGATCCCACACGTGTTCGATTGGTGAGAGATCCGGAGAGTACGCTGGCCACGGAAGCATCTGTACACCTCGTAGAGCCTGATGGGAGATGCGAGCAGTGTGTGGGCGGGCATTATCCTGCTGAAACAGAGCATTGGGCAGCCCCTGAAGGTACGGGAGTGCCACCGGCCGCAGCACATGCTGCACTTAGCGGTGGGCATTTAACGTGCCTTGAATACGCACTAGAGGTGACGTGGAATCATACGCAATAGCGCCCCAAACCATGATGCCGCGTTGTCTAGCGGTAGGGCGCTCCACAGTTACTGCCGGATTTGACCTTTCTCCACGCCGACGCCACACTCGTCTGCGGTGACTATCACTGACAGAACAGAAGCGTGACTCATCGGAGAACACGACGTTCCGCCATTCCCTCATCCAAGTCGCTCTAGCCCGGCACCATGCCAGGCGTGCACGTCTATGCTGTGGAGTCAATGGTAGTCTTCGGAGCGGACGCCGGGAGTGCAGGCCTCCTTCAACCAATCGACGGGAAATTGTTCTGGTCGATATTGGAACAGCCAGGGTGTCTTGCACATGCTGAAGAATGGCGGTTGACGTGGCGTGCGGGGCTGCCACCGCTTGGCGGCGGATGCGCCGATCCTCGCGTGCTGACGTCACTCGGGCTGCGCCTGGACCCCTCGCACGTGCCACATGTCCCTGCGCCAACCATCTTCGCCACAGGCGCTGCACCGTGGACACATCCCTATGGGTATCGGCTGCGATTTGACGAAGCGACCAACCTGCCCTTCTCAGCCCGATCACCATACCCCTCGTAAAGTCGTCTGTCTGCTGGAAATGCCTCCGTTGACGGCGGCCTGGCATTCTTAGCTATACACGTGTCCTGTGGCACACGACAACACGTTCTACAATGACTGTCGGCTGAGAAATCACGGTACGAAGTGGGCCATTCGCCAACGCCGTGTCCCATTTATCGTTCGCTACGTGCGCAGCACAGCGGCGCATTTCACATCATGAGCATACCTCAGTGATGTCAGTCTACCCTGCAATTGGCATAAAGTTCTGACCACTCCTTCTTGGTGTTGCATTTGCTCTGTCAGTCAGTGTATTTCAAGGTTTGCAACACTTCCTTCTCTTCCCGCCAGCTTTGGTTTCTGGCCAATCAAATTTTTCGGTAATCATTTTCCAGCCTATCACAGGCTTCTTTTTCGTTTTTTGGTGTAACTTTTGATTCTGCCAATAAAAATGAGAGGGTGAGTCCGGATTTAGTCCAGAATCCTCTCGAACAATCCCCTCGGGTGTTTAAGCTGAGGCTTTTCTGGCTACCTTGTCTCATTGATCGTCGAAGTTCTGAGTGTGTGTGTTAAGACAGGAGGCGGGGTGCCTCATTCTTCGGCAGGCAGAAAACCAGCCCAGGTAATGGCCACCAACTTTCTATCTTTGTAGCTGTCTCCGGAAACTTATCCGAGGGGAAGGTTCTAAACTTTAACTATGCAACCATCTTATTCTGAAATGTAATAGCCTTCTTTTCTAATGTAAACTTCATAAAAGTCTTTAACTGTAAATCGGGGATAGAGAGTGTGTTACCCTCTCGAGTTCCCCTTCAATTTATCATGAGGTGACTACGATTTGTAACTGTTTCTCTTTTCTGTAAAGCATTAAATGAACCTTCATTCAAGTCACCTCAGTAGCTTGGGATTAGCCCCTGTATCATCGGGCCGAGAGCCCAATTAGGGTTTTATACTAAATTTTCTAGGAGCGCAAGTACACGCCTCCATTCAGTTTGTGTTCGGGCCATTCATTTAACCTGTTCTTTTTCCACGAAGGCCCAGTAGGTTGGGTAATAGGTAACCCTGTGTAAAAATGAATAAATTGTAAATTGGGCCTAGAGAGGCCAGAAATTTGCAAGATTTTTGGTGTAATGTTGCCTTAAGCGGGCTGTAAGAAATTGGTTAATGTTGGAGAGCATGTAAGCTCTTTTCCAAGTTTACTGTACTGTTGAAGGATGCTTTTGGAAGGCCGTAAATTGTTACTGTTGGAGCCAAGTTCTCGTGAACACTGTGTATTGGGAGATATCTCTCCTTATCTGACTAACGCAACATTTGTGAATGGTAAAATTGGAGCTTGAAGCTCAAGACTTGTAAATTACCTATCCTTGGGTTTTCGATTTTGTATCTCTATGGCTATTTTGTACCTGATTACGAGTCCCTGAAAATATTGTTTGTTAAGTTTGAGATTCTAAAAGAAATATAACCTTTATTAAAGTTTCAAATTAATTTTTGATATCGTAGTTAGATCCACTTATGCCCACACATTCTTTCACCTCTCTGCTTTCCTCAGATATCCATGAGTAATAATAATAATAATAATAATAATAATAATAATAATAATAATAATAATAATAATAATAATAATAATAATAATAATAATAATAATAATAATAATAATAATAATAATATGTATGAGACAGAAGAAGTGCCATCCGATTTTCGGCAGAATATTGTTATACCTATTCCCAAGAAAGCCGGTGCTGACAAGTGTGAAAACTATGTCACCATTAATTTAGTTTCTCACCCTACAAACTTTTAACACCCATTATTTACAGAAGAATGGAAAGACAAGTTGAAACTGAGTTGTGACAAGATCAATTTGGCTTCAGAAGAAATGCAGGAACAAGTGAAGCAATTGTGACCTTATGTGTGGTCTTAGAAGATCAAATTGAGAAGGAAAAGGACGTAAATGGCGTTCGTAGATCTACAGTAGAAAAGGTATTCCATAATGTTGATTGGACCAAGCTATTTGAGATTCTGAAGGTGATCGGGAGCAGACACCGGGAAAGAAGAATTATCCACAATCTGTGTACAAATCAGTCTGCAGGGATAAGAATCGGGGGGTTTGAAAAAAAGAGTGAATGAAGGTCGCAGTTTGTCACCCCCTTTTTTTTCAATGTTTATAACGAACAGGTAGTAAAGGAAATCGAAGAGGAATTCGCGAAGGGAATCACAATCCAAGGAGAGGAAATCAAAACCCTGAGATTTGCTGACAATATTGTTATTTTATCTGAGACTGCAGAAGATCTGGAGAAATTGCTGAATGGTATGGGCGGTGACTTGGGTAAGGAGTACAAGATGAAAATAAATAAGTCCAAAACAAAAGTAATGGAGTGCGGTCGAACGGAGGCAGGTGATGTAGGAAATATTAGATTAGGAAATTAAGTCTTAAAGGAAGTAGATGAATATTGTTACTTGGATAGTAAATTACGTAACTAACGATGACAGAAGTAAAGAGGACATAAAATGCAGACTAGCGCAAGCAAGAAAGGCCTTTCTAAAGAAAACAAATTTGCGCACTTCGAACATTGATATAGGAATTATAAAGATGTTTTTTAACACTTTCATATGGAGCGTGGCGTTGTATGGAAGTGAAACATGGACGATAACTAGCTCAGAAAGAAAGATAATAGAAGCTTTTGAAATGTGGTGTTACAGACGAATGCTGAAGGTGAGATGGGTAGATCGAATTACGAATTGAATTAGTGAGAGGAGATCGATTCAATTAAATTTGACCGGAAGAAGGGATCGAATGATAGGACAAATTAAGACACCCAGGACTTGTTCAGTTGGTTTTTGAGGGAAGTGTAGGTGGTAAGAACGGTAGGGGTAGACCAAGGTATGAACATGACAAGCAGATTAGAGCAGATGTAGGATGTGGTAGTTATGTAGAAATTAAAAGGTTAGCACAGGATAGGATGGCATGGAGAGCTGCATGAAACCAGCGTGGACTGATGACTCAAGCAACAACAATGTGATAAAGTATTAAATGTGTGGAAAGTAGTTGAACAATATTTACTTGATAATCGTTAAGGGGTGAAGTCTAAATGGTCTGACACTGTGGCCAGCCGCTTCGAGTCTATTTGGTGAACCAATATTTCACCATCAGAATGTTTGCCGGCAGGGTAGCGAAGGTGGTGATATACAATTTCTAATCACTATATTGCGGACCAAAAACCTGGATTAAATTTCAAACCTCTCCGCAGTGTTCATGTATGGAGATTGTTCATCCGTTGGATGGTGATGTAAAGCTTTGAGCAGACTCCTTCGTGTTATTCGATAGGAGTAGGCGATGTGCCGGAACCCTCTCCTTTCCTACTGTCATAAATATCACTTAATTCATTTCATGTCATAAACTCATCTGATGAGGTTCATGTCAGGAAGGGCATCCGGTCGTAAAAACTCGCTACGAAGATTCATATCACTTCATAGCCGACCCCCGCAGAGAAACGGGAGAAGGGTTGGACACACACACGGGCAGGTTTTCTTTATACGTATAATCATGGAAATAGAGACAAATGTTAAGAATTGCGGTACTGTAGTTATTTGTTACGCATACCTTCGATAGTACTTCGCATCAATGATTCCATTATAGGACTCCGCAGTGTAGGGGTACCGCACCTGCCTCTTGCCCAGAGGCCTCGGGTTCGATTACTGGGCAGCTGAGGGATTTTTACCTGGATCTGAAGGCTGATTCGAGGTTCACTCAGCCTACGTGATTGCAACTGAGGAGCTATATGACGGTGAGATAGCGGGCCCGGTCTAGAGAGCCAAGAATAACGCCCAACAGAATTCGTCGTGCTGACCACACGACACCCCGTTATCTGCAGGTCTTCGAGCTGAACAGCGGTCGCTTGGTAGGCAAAGGTCCTTCGGGCTCGTTGCGCAATGGAGTTTGATTTTTTGGACTGCACTATAGACCAGCTCAACCTCAGAATCAGATTAGCATCACTATGCAAACAAAACGTTCTACAATATTCTTTGGAAACTGGATGTGACGTGGGAATGACAGCAAATAAAAACTGATCATTCTTGGGAATGTTCCCGGGAAGAGGGATCGTAGACCAGTTCCCACATGGGTTGAACACGTCTGGCTGAGGACCGCATCAGCAAGTAGTCCCCTCGGAGATCACGATCCTCAGAGTTCGATAAGACACACAGAGAGAGATTTGTATGCAGTTTGCGGCCTGGAGAAACGTTTACAATAACGTGACAAAAATGTTAGGGAATAATAATTGTGCTCAATCAACAGGAGCACAGGAAGCTCGCATAAGTGAGCAATGGGCACAAATGAATGGAGGTGAGCAAACAACACCCCACCAGTTTCGATACAGAATTTGTGACCAAAGAGCATATCAGCTCTCGGCAGGTTGTCAAGGCACTAACGCACACAGTGTCTTTAATACGGATACAATACCTCATTTCTCAAGTTCATAAAAGTAGTAACAAATCAAATATTGGGCATATACAAGGCGAATTAGTTATGAGAAAATATAACGCCAATTAAGGCTTTTATAGCGACAGATCAAAAAATTACTAAAAATAGAACATAATTATTTTTTGATTCGTTATGCCCACCTATGGAGTGCGTTTGAACTTATTAGCTTTTTGTTTTGTTTTTCCTTCTTCTCTTCCCAATATCTCTTCATCCTCTCGCTGTGATCCTCTTTTACGTTGTTCAGTCCATCCTGAATTTAGTCGGGTGGTCTTTATAGAAAATTTGTGTTTGTGAATTAAGATTCTGAATTTTATTCTATCTTGAATGGTTTCTTTATTAATGCCAATTTTATTTAGGTATTCACTGATTTCTTTCAGACAATTTTTGTGATTTTTCATTGATAAGGCTAAGTTTAAAATTTTCTTTGTAAGCCTGTTATTATCCATAAAATTGTAATCGTCGTTTCCTGACTGTATCTGACACTATTTCTGTAACTTGATAGATTTCATGTACATTTTTTCTCATCCAATTCCAATTTTCGCACTTTGGTCCTAAGATTTTCCTGAGGACTTTTCTTTCTTGTTTTTCGATCATCTTTATTCGAGATTTGCTACCAATTATAATAGTTTCAGATGCATAAAGTGCTTCTGTTTTAACTACTGTCTTACAATGTCGTAATTTTGCCTTTTTTGATTTACTGTAGTTCTTTTATTGTATCCGTTTCAAGTAATTTTGTATGGCAATATTATTATTATTATTATTATTATTATTATTATTATTATTATTATTATTATTATTATTATCGAAACCGTCTTTCAACCTATTAGGTCGTGTTACGTACATTTAGTACGTGTTGAAGAGATGTTAAGTACAGAGCAAAAATGGCCAACCAGACACCAGTGGGATCGGGAGGTTGTGGGTTCGGATCCCATTTTTGTTCTGTACTTAACATCTCTTCAACACGTACTAAATGTACGTAACACGACCTAATAGGTTGAAAGTCGGTTTCGATTACAATGCGTTCGTGAAAATTCAATTATTATTATTATTATTATTATTATTATTATTATTATTATTATTATTATATTCGTTTACGGCGATTTGAGACCACGTTAAACAACAATCACACATTTCTGGAAGCCTTCGTTGCAGCCCAAAATCTTTGCATTCTTTCTCTGGTAGCCTGTCATCTTTCCTATTAATTTTCTGTTCGTCATGGAAGCCTCTGAAGCTGTCGATCACCGATCTATAGGTACTTTGTTGGGTTTAGAATGTCTTCCGGATTTGATACAGACTACTCAAGATCCTTTCTTACGTCCCTGAACTTCAGGTCTACTCTCAAGTGTTTTAAAAATCTGTTTTATCAGCCTCTTCTTGTCCACTCTAAACAGATGTCCATAAATTTGAATCTTGATTTTCTTCATTGACTCAGTCGTTCTTTCACTTTCTTGGTATATTTCTCCCCTTCCTCGTAACCTATACTGGCCATCCACGATTTTTCCACCCATTGTCTTGCGGAGGATTTTTCTCTCAAATTTTTCGGCTTCTCTTAGTCCCGACCATCCTGTCATTTAGAGGCAGAAACTCTGTTTTAATCACTGTATTGTAGTGTCTTAGTTTAGCTCGACATTGGGATTTCTTTCCTCTTGTACAAAGTATGTGTCCTGGCCATCTTCTCTCGCCTTCCTCCTGCCAGTTTTCTGCTGCACGATTCCTCCGAGGTACTCGAAGCTGTCAACTCTTTCTACCTTACCATACTTGAAGTAATGAGGGGCTGCTTTGTTGTTGGTCATATATTTGTTGTTTTTCTTCGAAAGAAATTTGGAGTCATCCACTGTAGCTGAGTCAGTGTTTCTAGACAGGATCGCAAGGTCATCTGCGAATTCAAGGCAGTTGATCTTGATGCCACTTATTGATCCTCCAATATACACTTGGTTGAGCAGTCGTTTCTTGTCCAATTCTGTTTCCCATTCGTGGATGATTTTCTCCAAAACACAGTTGAAGAGAACTGGAGAAAGCCCATCATCCAGTCAGTTCCCCGTTTGTAATTTCAAACTCCTTCGAGAGCTCGTTCATGAATTTTACTTTTGAACGAATGTCCATTAATGTCTGCTTTATTATTATTATTATTATTATTATTATTATTATTATTATTATTATTATTATTATTATTTGCTCCTTGTTTGTATCGGCCTACTAAGGATCATACTGTATTAGTTGAGCTGTCTTCTTTGGGCTTTGATCTTTGCCCAGTGCTCCTTCATTCGTTGCCCGTTTTGCTTTTTTCTTTCCTCCGTCCACGTCTTTCCGCTCTTCAACTTTGGCCTTTCTTGAAAACCTGGTGGTCTTTTAGTTTCCTCCTGAGTGGGTTGCGATCTTGTATATCTTCATAAGTGATCCCCCTCTCCTGTAGGTCCCTTTCCATCTCCCTGAACCAAGCTGATTTTCTTATCTTCGACAATCGTGTGGGTCTCATTCTAAGCAAGTGGCCGTAAAATGCAGCTCTCGTTCTGCGCACGACATAATAGATCTTCTGGACGTGAGTATACAGCTCGAGATTATGGCGATGTCGATATTCATCTTTGTCTTTAATTGGGCCAAAAATTTTCCTTAATACCTTTTCTTTAATTCCCACTTTTTTCTGTTTTTTCTTTTTTTGCTAGTTGATTTACGTCGCACCGACACAGATAGGTCTTACGGCGACGATGGGACAGGGAAGGGCTAGGAGTGGGAAAGAAGCGGCCGTGGCCTGAATTAAGGTACAGCCCCAGCATTTGTCTGGTGTGAAAATGGGAAACCACGGAAAACCGTTTCCAGGCCTGCCGACAATGGGGTTCGAACCTATCTCCCGAATACTGGGACTTAAGCGACTGCAGATATCGAGCTCGGTCCCCACTTTTTCTGTCAGAGCTTTGTTGTTCATAGCAAGGCATTTCGCTGCATACAAAGCTTCTGGTCGAGTGGCAGTGCAATGATGTCTGAGTTTTGCGTTTGTTGTAAACATCTTTGTTCTGATTATCATCATCATCATCATCTTAACACCAGTCAGAGCGAAGAAATGGAAGGGGTCAGACATACCGAAAAATGAAGGTATCGGCCAAAGGAAGATAAGGACCACGAAGGACGTGAAAATGAAAGACTCCCTAGCCCTTGGGAACCTAATACCGTCAGGGTCCGGAAAGGACAAAAGTTGACCAAGGGAGGTCGAATAGGATGGATGAAAGTGTGGAGCCTGGCACAAGTAAATGGAAGCTAAGAGCCCCGTGGCCACCAATCCACACTTCCAAGTTAAGAGCCCCTAGAGCCCCTCTTAGTCGCCTCTTACAACAGGCAGGGTATAACGTGGATATTATTGTACCTCCCCCACCCACAGGAACCGTTAACCGTCATGTTGGCTTCACCAGCCAATATCGTCATCAGTACTCGAGGAGGACTAGGAGTGTTCTCGCTAGAGACAAACTGAAAGCGCACAAAGGCCGACGGCAGAGAGTTGCGTCAAGTTCACAAAAGCAATTTGCGGCGACAGTTCGCAGACAATTTCGACCAAAGTTTATGAACAAACTCTCTCCCAGAAGACAGTCTGTACGTGGTTAAAAGGTCTTCCACAGAGATGATAATTATAATGCCTTCGTTTCCATGGCGTGGGCTCAGCCTGGTGTGTTCTGCCAAAACATTTCTTCTAACTCTACAATGTACATCGAGTGTCACATATTGCAAGCACACTATTATAATATACTCTACATAGTTACAAAGAACACATTCAAGAGAAGGATTTTTTAAACTAGCCCAGAACGAAGAAAGCTGCCCTTATTTGTCAAAAACAATTAATTTAGCACGAAACTTACTAACACACAGAATGAAATAACAAAAAGAAAAATGGAAATGAAACGTTTCCCTTCGCGAAAAGCTAATGATCATCAAGGAGAACTGTAACTCTACGTTAAAGGAACTTAACTTGTAGTCGCAGCATCTTTGTTGCCCAAGGCCTACGGTAACGACTAATGTGACGTCAGTGACGGTACACTCTCTATTTCAACACACTCTATTTATACAAATCCACAGCCGCAGCATCTCTGGCGACCAAGACCTACGGTAACGACTAATGTGACGTCAGTGACGGTACACTCTCTATTTCAACACACTCTATTTATACAAATCCACAGCCGCAGCATCTCTGGCGACCAAGACCTACGGTAACGACTAATGTGACGTCAGTGACGGTACACTCTCTATTTCAACACACTCTATTTATACAAATCCACAGCCGCAGCAACTCTGGCGACCAAGACCTACGGTAACGACTAATGTGACGTCAGTGACGGTACACTCTCTATTTCAACACACTCTATTTATACAAATCCACAGCCGCAGCAACTCTGGCGACCAAGACCTACGGTAACGACTAATGTGACGTCAGTGACGGTACACTCTCTATTTCAACACACTCTATTTATACAAATCCACAGCCGCAGCAACTCTGGCGACCAAGGCCTACGGTAACGACTAATGTGACGTAACTTCTGTCACACATTTCGTCACGTCACATTACACAATTTTTCGGATGACCCCTAGCCATAAGTCAACAGGTCAAAAGAATTAGTTCATGTATTTACCGCTACCAACATGGCCCGATTTTCAGAGGTCGAACATTTATTTTAAAAAATACTGATTCAGATATGGTGTCTCTGAGATCACTGGGCAATTGTACTAACAACAAGATAATTATTGTAGAGGATCGACATGTGATACGGTATTTCAGCTCCAGCTCCGGTGGGGGCTTTATGAGCAACTGGAAAGATTCTGGTATATAAGAGAGGGTCTGTTTGTGAAGTAGATGCAAAGGGTGATGGCCACGACGCAGGAGTTACTGATGAAATATCGGTATGTTCAAAAACCCATCAGAATCTACCAATATCAAATTACAGTATGTGCTTTGGAACTGGCAATGAGAAACCTTGAAGAAATCTCCAGTGAGTAACAGGAAGGACTGCAGTTACCTTATATACTCTATTTCACCAGGGCTGAGGAGTTCTGTGGGGTTCGTATCGCAAGTGGCTAGATCATTGAGAAAAAACTGTTCTCAGTCACTTTCCGTATGCTGGCAGCAGTGCGCTTCTAATCACAATAATTGTTGTGTATTTATTTTTGTGAAAGGAAAGAACGAGGATTCTCTGCAAGCTATAACATGTAATGAGACGTTTGAATGAGCTGGCTACAACAGACAGAAAGAATGCGAAGATCGTGTTCGGTGGTGCGACGGACAAGGGACTCATTGCCTGTCGTACACCATCAAAGAGTACTTCACAGGACAACTGAAGACGAACATACGGCAGCGGGTAAGCTACTACGACCAGCATAGTGAAATGATTATTGTTGTCAAGTTAGTGCACGTCTATATGCCTACTAGTTCAGCGGATAATGAAAATATCGAAAGAATATGGAAAATGTGACGAGAATTAGTTTGTGATGGGAGACTGGAATGGAATGGTAGGCCTAGGAGAATTCGGACTTGGACGGAGGAATGAAAGAGGAAGTCAGCTAGTTTAATTCTGCACTGATCATAATTTAGTCCTTGCTAATACTTGGTCCAAACACCACAAACGACGGCTGGTTCACGTGGAAAAGATCTGGAGACACTGGAAGATATCAAATAGATATGATTAGGCAGAGATTCAGAAAGCAGGTGTTGGGTTGCAAAACTTTCCCAGGAGCAGATGTAGACTCTAACCACAAGTTGATATTCATGGAATGCCACATATTAACCGCGCAGGCTGTGATATAAGGTGAGGAAGGATAGCCGAGAGACATATTTAAGATCACTTTATTTTTCCCTTAGCGAAATCTGACACCACTTACTTGTTTGTTTCTTCTGATCTTACGGGAGAACGACAGCAGAGTATCATAAAACACTGTAATTACTGCAAGTCCAGTTACGGTCACGTTGTTCACTAATGTGATTAATTTACGGTAGTTTAGTAAATTCAATTGACTGGGCGACTATGCCAATGATCTCCATTACACTTCAACAATGAGTGACAGGTACTTCTATATACCGGTACATAAGATAAGAGTTTTGTCTGTGCATTGCTTAGAATTTAAAAATAATGATATTTCTATATCCATCGTGTCCACAGAAACAAAAAAAAATCACTTTTTAAAATTCTTCCTTATCTCTGTCTGTCTGTCTGTCTGTCTGCCTGTCTGTACAGGTCCTACCAAAAGTGTCATGAAACATGATACCTGCCGTCAAACCTTTGGTATCAGGCATATGATTCTTTCACAGGGAACTAGCACATATTTAGAATAACATTTGCTGAAATTTTTATTAAAATATCACTTTGTTTTGTAATTATTAAAGTTGTTTATTTATAATAATTGAAAAGAAAATATAATACTTAAGGTGATCTGGAGAGTACAATAATTAATAATCTTTGTTATGAATATTTATAACTGCAATAGAGCAACAGAAAATGTTTCCATTTTAAAATTATACCCTGTTTTTATACCTCTCAATAGAATCACAAAAGTTGTAAAAATACAATAATTCCTTGACATTGGCTGGAGAGGAGACTCCAGAGATCATTTGTACGTTACGGGCAATTACACCAGTTTCGTTGCTTAGTCCACATCAACGCCGAGCACTGCTAACATGGAAATATAGTTTGATCGTGTTAAGTGGCGATGGATTTTCTCGTGATTGCATTAAGGTGTAAAGCATCGTATCGACAAGGAAAATTGTCAAGAAGATTACATAAAAATGAGAAAAAGCGTAAAGAAACGATCCCTTGAAGAATGAGACAAGGGGGAGTCGTGAAAGAAGGAGGGACCTAATAACCCAGAGTCGGAAGGAAACTAAATGTTTTTAAAGGTACTCAAATATGTCAGCCTAGTTTCAGTAGATTTACTGGCACGAAAAAGAACTCCTGCACAACTAAATTCCAGCACCTCGGCATCTCCGAAAAGCGTAAACGTAGTTAGTGATACGCAAAGCCAATAACATTATCTTTCTGTTCGATTTTGGCCACTATGGACCACGGTGTAACAACTACGATATCCTGGATCGACTTTTCCCTTCCCTGGCTTTGGTCTTCTACCAATATAGCTTCATTCGTTGGCTTATCTGTTTCCTTCTTTCTTCTGAAAGAATCACTTGTGAAGATTTATTTTTTCCTTCATCTCGGAAGCCTCTGAAGTATGAAACTAATTGTCGAAACTGGTTCCTGTTTTGGATGTCTTCAGGACTAATGCCCATTCTCTCCATATCAGCATGTATCTCCATAAACCACTTGGGAACAAATTTTTCCTTCGAAATGTGTAACGAGTTTTCGAGTCAGCCTTTCTTGATTCATACGTAAGAGATATCCATAAAATTGTATTCGTCTCTTCTTCATCGAGTCTATAATTCCCTCAGTCTCTTTGTTAATATTCGTTGTCCACCAACGTATATAGGCCCCAGAATCTTCCTTGGGATCTTCCTTTCTTTCTTCTCCAGTTGTTCCAGCAATCCTCTGCTTGCTGAATCCAAGGTCTCACGAGCGTATAATCCTCCTGCTTTGATCTCGGTGTTATAGTGGCTCAGTTTTGATCTCAGTCTTAGTGATTTCTTGTTGTACACATTATTATTATGAACTAAATATGAAGACCTACAATATCGAAAGCTCATAAAACTGAACAAGAATAACATTGTTGTGATGTGCTTTATCTCTTCCGCTGCCACTCATCTCCCGTAGATGGTATTACTGCTATTTAATTGTCCCGTCAACGACGTGTACTGCAGCCAGGAGGGGGGTGTTATAGTCCCAAAATGGAGGTGTAACACTACTACAAGTGAATTACAGATCTGTTGGTTCAATAATTATGTCTCTGAATGTTTGTTGTCAGTTTCTGTTTATTCTCTTCTTGTAAAAGTTCCGTGGGGGGGGGGGGGCATTATCTAACTCCCTAATAACTCACCCCCCCCCTCCTGGCTACGCCGCTGACTAAGGCTAGTCGTAAATAAATGGAACAGTCAAAAAGACTCGATCCCTCATACTGAATTGAACTCTGCTTCACAATGGACCCAAAATGGCTACTACAGGAGTCTTGTGTCTTTCCTTATTCTGTGGCCAGTTGTCATCAAGGGCCAGCAGTGACGGCGTCCTTCAACTTTTGCGAAGAGCTGGTCGATGTGCTACTTGGCACGTTATGTAATTACAACGCAACATCATTTCCTCGCGTCATTATCATTCCGCTGATAACAGCTGCTACCGTTGTTTTGACAATCAAGCTAGGAATACCGACCAAACTGACGCGGGGTTTCCCCACGTTCATACAAGTGCTGCGGCAGGTTTGCATTTGAAGACGAAAAGGCCCAAAGTAATGGTCATAAGCAACAACCTGTTAACTTGACAGTAGCTGGCACATCACTGGAGTAACACCAACCCTCTAAGTATCTCGGAAGTGAATTGATCACAGCTGGAACAATGCTGTTGAAATTAGGTCGCGGACTGAACAGGCAAGGACTACATTCAAGAGAATAAGCAAACTTCTCTGTAACAGGGACTTTAAGATCAATCTCCGTGTCCTTTTACTTCGGTGTTATGTATTTTCTGGTGCCGAGACTTGGGCCCTAACAGCGAATACCACCAAAAAACGTCGATCTTTTGAGATGTGGTGCTACCGACGCCTGCTCAGAATATCATGGGTTGACAGAATACGTAACACTGAAGTACTCCAACGCCTGAACAAAATACTAGAGGTCATCCACAACACCAAAAAGAATAAACTCGAGTACCTTGGCCTTATCATTCGAAATTATAAACATAGACTCCTTCAACTTATCTTACAAGGTAAAATTGAAGGAAGAAGAAGTAGAGGAAGAAGGAGAATATTTTCGCTACGGAATCTACGAGAATGGTAAGGGATCAGAACCCCTGAGAACAAGAACCAGATCACCCTGATGGCAGCCGACGTCCGATGGGGATATTATACAAGAATAATAATACAGGGAATACGTTCTGAAAGATTTTGAAAGGAGGTCGGATAGGAAATGAAAGAGAGGAGCCTGCCATATTCCCACGAAGGGAACACGAGGGTCACTGACAACGGATACTGATTTGGAACAAAAGGGCTGACCGAATAAGTACATCGCCAAACTACACACTGCTTGTGAAACTTGTGAAATAACAATAATAATAATAATTTACAGCTGAAAAGGCCGCATGCCATCTCTAGGCGAGCTAAACTCAGACACTACAATACAGTGACTGTATGCTAGCGAATGCCTCCGAATGACAGGAATGTCGGGACTAAGAGAAGCCGAGAAATTTGAGAGAAAGATCCTCCGCAAGATACCGGGACTAAAAATCGTGGATGGCCAGTATAGGTTACGAGGAAGGGGAGAAATATACCACGAAAGTAAAAGTGATTAAGTCAATGAGGAAAAGAAAACTCAAATTTTATGGTCATCTGTTAGAATGGATGAGTAGAGGCTGACTAAACCGATTTTCAAACCGTTTGAAGGTAGATCTAAAATTAAGGGAGGTAAGAAATTATCTTAAGCACTGTAAATTAAATCGGGAAGACATTCTAAACGATCAGTGAATGACAGCTTCAGAAGCTTCCATGACGAACAGAAACTGGATAGGGAATGGACGCAGTAAATCATGATACCTTATAAAAATAATTCTTCCTTTAATATGATGGTATAAAACACTTCTCTCTCTTTAATGGTCCATTCTGGTTTGATGTTCAGATGACAGCGACCTTGACTGTGTATAGGATCCCCGCCCCTTGTAACTTGAGCACTAACTCTTTCTGCTTAGAGGAAAGCAGCTAATGGTTTATTGGATCACCAGAATTAGTTTCCTTATTTTCAAACCACGTCCCTTCCCGTAATATCAGAATGAATACCCTCTTCCATATTACTCTCTTTCTCTTATCTAAAAGTCCATCTCTATACGCATTTCAGCTATGTTAACTACCTTATCTATCAACAGGAAGCTATATATCTTCCTATCGTATCCTTGCTTCTGTCATTCTATTTCTTATATAACGTTCCGTCCGGTTCTTTCCTGTCTCTTATCTTGAATTTAAGTGAATGTTACTTTGTTTATATCGTTTTTATGTAAATATAGGGTTGTACTGTTTATGTTGTGTATGATTGAGCCCTTTGTACTCTTTTATATTTTCATTTTAAATTAATATCTACTGTACATAATATGGATCTTTGTAATTCGGTGTTATACTGTTGTTCAGGCTAAATAAGTAAATGAAAATTCACAGCCTGTTTCCAGTCATTCGACCGGGTCAGGAATAGAATGTATGAAGCCCCATCTAGCGGCGAGGATAGGTATTGTGCCGGCTGCCGAAGCCTGTCGCACTCCTCCCGGGCAATGATAAATGACTGACAGATGAAATGAAATGTTAATGGAGAGTGTTGCTGGAATGAAAGATGACAGGGGAAACCGGAGGACCCGGAGAAAAACCTGTCCTGCCTCCGCTTTGTCCAGCACATATCTCACATGGAGTGACCGGGATTTGAACCACGGTATCCAGTGGTGAGACGCCGGTGCGCTGCCGCCTGAGCCACGGAGGATGTTGCTAAATAAATAAATAAATAAATGAATAAATAAATAAATAAAATAAATAACAACGTACAGATCCAACTTATTGCCATACAATTCCAATGTGACGCTGTATTGAATGCGAGGCTTTCCGAGGAGGTGTTGCTAAATCCACAAGTGGCTTAAGACCGCCTGACCGAGACATTTGCATCGGATACAAACACACCCTGGGTTTCAGCCGGTATCAGCGATCCTCGGATGTTTATATTCAAATACCTTCACTGGATAGTTTTTTGTCATCGATCGGTGTTGTCAAGGAGTCTTAAGCCTCGTGCAGGTTTACCAACACTGCATTGCAAAGCCTATTTGAGTTCGCCCGCAAAGCGATCTCATTAGCTGACTTCAGCAGCTGAGAAACTGAAAACAGCGCCATCTTTCGATTTATTTTTCAAATTATTTATCAGTGTGACCAACCATCTATTGCTCGCGTACCCTGTTCACGTTGTTTTTCTACCAACCTGTGCAGTGAAATTCTAATGTTATTATTCCATATTGTACGATTTTTTAGTCCTGATAATGCTGTGGTAGCCAGCCCCGTGGTAGCCCCTTCCCGTACTTTCAGGAAGCCGTCGGTGACTCACACGACGTGGGGTCTCCCAGCCGGCTTGTGGGGTGGGCCGGCCTTTCCGTGTATTGTTCTCGTCAGTCGGTTTACCTGTGAGTTTCTTGAAGATTCAACAAGAATGGTCAGCCTCGCCTCTAGGTACCTCGCGAAAATTCTGGCTCAAATAATCCGAGCTATAAAAACGGATGGTAGCCGCGGACAGACGGTCACAGTTGGGCTCCGTGGTGGAGTCAGAGAGAACCTCAGTGTTATTAGGGTTCGGTGGCTGGGTTGAGGGCGATAGAGGTGTTGGGTGTCGCTAGTGTCCCACCGATGTCAGAACGAGGAACGGTTGTTGTGGTGTCGGAGAGACCAGTGAGTGGTGGGTTGGAGACGACAAAACGGAAGACTGTTTTGTGTGTTCGTGTACTTCCGTGGACTGAGGATGGCTGTGAGTCAGCGAGAGAAGCCGCTATCGTGAGTGTGAGGGTAAATGGACCTGTGGTAATGTTCGCTGTTGTGAGTATCGTCCTTCTGTTGAATACTGTTGAGCTGTTTAGTTGATCACTGCATGTGACTGTGTGATTTACTGGACTGTATGTGGAGTCGAACCAACGAACAGTCATTGTGTGTCGAGTGGCCTGTAGTCCTGTGTTCAGATCCAGCGATGTACACACGGCTGCTGTATAAGGTGACTAGACTTGGGGAAGTGAAAGTAAGGATTAAGCGCCCGCAGGTAGAGCAACGGCCTGGACCGCCTGCTGTGCCATAAGGAAGAGAGAGGAGGACTTGTAAACAGACAGCAATTAGTGAGTGTGGCCATCCATGGTTAATAAGAATTGTGTAGGTGTATATGTGTGCATGTATTTATTGGATCATTCTGAAATAAATTGGAGTAAGGAAACAGATGGAGTTTTATAACGTCCTATAAAATAAATACGGAAAACCCTAATATTTAGTCTTCACATTTTGCTCTGCAGCCCTTGGAGCTGAATTTCTCAATAGAATTGGCTCTGTACACGTCATGAGTTTGACAACCCACACGAGCGGATCTTCTACACCCTCTAGGACGGGAAGCAGACACCTGACTTCAGAAGTTGTCTACTTGGTCTTCTCATATGCCTTTAAAGTGTGTAATAGGAATTCAGATACACACAGGGCGTAATAATTTTGACGAATATCACAGGATATTCCTCAAAGTCATAGAGACTTTAAGCAAAACCATGACATTATTTTACCCAGATATTTGAGCAAATTTTATACTAATTATATGGTAAAAAGATAAGTTCCACTCTGAAATTTAAATAATCTCTCTATGACCCATAGTGGCTCAAAATATTACATTTACGTGAAAACGCTGCTGGTGACTAAACCTAAATAATTCTCATTAGATGAGCAGAACACATCTCAGTCTTGCTTAACGCCGATAGCAGCGCAAATATCCATAACGTTACAACTTTGGTTAACTATGAAGTTCACCATGGTTTGGACAAAACTCCCACATTGCTGGAAATAACAGCTGCAATAGCGCGAATTGTAGCAAAGAAAGTAGCTGGAGAAAATGTTATACCTAGAGAAATTCTGATATATGGTGACTAAGTGCTCCATATGACAATTACCGAGCGTGTGGCCGTGTTCACTACATTATAAATGGAATGAAGTACTAAACGAAGGAAACAATACGCCTAATAGTTTGATTACAGTAGATATTCAGAATGCCCCCTCCAACTTTTATACACACTTCAGAACGGTGTAGTGGTGATCTTTGGACTCTGTTCAAGATGCCTGGTGTGCGACGTGGAAAGCTGCCTGTATTCTTAGTACCAAGTTCATCTTATCTTTATACCAGGTTCGCGTAGTGGCCCACTGGAGCTGGAAAGCGATTGTGAAAAACGAACGAGGAATTCACCTCTGTCTCCCACTTCCCACTTCCCCTCCCTTCCTCTGACGCACAGCAACAGACAGCGGCCGGCTCTCTGCCATAGCAAATACGGCAAGTTCGTCACTTTGAATGGCGCTCTCGGAAGTAGCAAAGTAACCCCACTTCCTCCGCCAATGAGATCGCACCATTGTTCTTAACAGGAAGAGCATCCCTGACTTTTTGTTGGTATGCTTTGTAATGGCTGGTGTTGACCAGACATCGGATTTGTACGCATTTGTCGATATGTAGACCCCCCTAAAGCGACAAGGAAGTGCGTTTGAATGTGAAACTGGACGAATATTAGTTTATATTAGTGCACACATTTCAAATTTTGGATTTATTGTGCGTGTTTTCGACGTTTGTTATGCGTATTTCAACGTGTTTCACAAGCAGTCTTCAACAAAATATAAAGTAATTCATGCCGTGGACTCTTTTGGCAATGAAAGGGTTCAAAGAGAACTGACACTTATCAAGACCCACTTCCAAGTCAAACCAGATTCAATCAAGAAGCTAGAAACACGTGGATTGTGTTTTGGTGATTGGCTGGAAATTATGGAGACCGTGAAGTGTGAACTGGAACGTATCCCAGGTAACCTCCCACTCCGTCTGCAAACAAAATATCGCGATGTCCTTAAACGAAATTCTATCTACGACATCATGATAGCTATAAATAATAATATTTGGCTGGTACTGATAATGTGCATGTACCAGAATGTTTAACACCTGCATTTGATCCCGAGTTCAAGTACTGTCCTGTGATATCCGTAGATGTAGACACATCATTCTCTCCAATGAAGCCTGCTCTTAACAGACAAACGCCACAGATTTATTCAAAAAACTTGGAGATGACTGTTTTAGTGTACTGTAAAGCAAACCATGGGTAGTGCAAGATGAAAGAGGAATGCGTATTTAACCGTGTTTCTTCACGTTTGTAGATTTTTACACGGTTTTCTTACAACCTTACTAATTGATTTATCATGTGTTTCCTATCCAGGAGAAGTGTGCATATTGTTTTAACAGTGAACACTGGTACGTCTCACAAACTATTTGTACGAGTGGAACAGCTGCAGTTGAAGGTAATGTATTTTTTGTTTTCCATTCAGTTGTTTATTTATGGTCATTATTGCATGCACTTGTGTGGGCGAATCTAGTGTGGGACTGTTAAGTTTGTATTACATACGAGTGTTTAATGGCATGAAAATAAGTGCATACTTAAGCGCATATTTCACAACTTTTTGCAGCATAGTAGCGTGCGTATATTGGTGACTTATACAGCATATGCATCCCACATGTAGTGATGACATATATGACTAAAATTTTTCCTTAAAATTAAATGCGATATATACGTACAGCACAAGTGTATTACTAAATCTCGACATGGTTCCTGTAAGGGGCTGATAAAGCCGGTTTCTGCTTGCTGTGATGGAGTCATTCACAGCAATAACGTCAGCAGGTTGAACAAAGGCTAACCATGATCCACCAAAGCGCTTCAGAAACAATAGTCCGTCATAGCAGACTATAAATACAGACAGCGTTCACAAAGACATAATCTGACTGCATGAACTGAAAGTCAATTCAGTGTGTACAAAGAGGATTACGAATTGGATACAGCTAGATGTCCCTTTCATGTATTCATGTTTGAAACTCATTCTCATTATCATCCATTTTAACTGGACATTTTTTCTTTGAGATGACGTACCTGGTTAAAAGTGGCACCCGTACAGCCGTCGTCATGGTTACCATTGTTAAGAATAACTCCACCGAGTGAAGAATAAACCTTACAGGACTGCATATTTACTTTTATTATTTTGCATTTTAAACACTGTTCGGAGAAATAATAATTGTATATTCTAATTAAACACTAATAATAAAGACTTCTTGATTATATTATACACGCCTGTCAAATTACTACCTGGTTCGATAGAAGGCAGTTCGGGTTCAGGAAGGGTTATTCCAGCGAGATACAACTTGTAGGATTTCAGCAAGGTATAGCAGATATTTTAGATTCGGAAGTTCACATGGACTGTATTGCTATTGACCTATCCAAGACATTTCACCGGGTAGATCATGAAAGGTTACTGACGAAAGGAGGACTGAAAGGGCGGTTAAATTTCTAGAAAACTGAACTCATGAGTAGGTGATCCTGTAATGAGTAAGAGGGGTGGGGGTGGGGGTGGGGGTTGCACAAAGCACTGTTATTAGAACTCTGTGTTTTCTTATAAATGATATGAGTTAAGAACTGGAATCTCAGATAAGGCTTTTTGCGAATGACGTTGTACTGTATGGAGTGATGAGTAAGTTACAGAACTGTCAAGGACTGCAAAAGACCTCGACAATGGTGGACATAGGCACGTGCAATGGTATAATGGTAAGCTGCGTAAAAGGACAGGTTATAAGTTTCAACAAGAGGACGAGTTTTAATTTTGATGGGGTGATCGTACCTCATGGGGAACACCGTAAGTACCTAGGTGTCAATATAAGGAATCATCTTTATCGAGCTAATCGTATTCGTCGTCATCTTTTCCGAGTAATTAACTTCTTCCAATAAATTCACTTGTCTGTGGATGTAATTTCGATGGTTGAACAGACAAATCCTAGCACGGTACAAGCGTCCACACAGATTGCACAGAACTGTTGGAGGAGGCCGTGGTTGTGCTGAAGAGAGTTTTCCTGACCTCTTCAGGAGGTCGTTCCCCTTCAAACATATTGACAGCATCCGGGATGGTCCGGCACCAAATTGTACGGTCTTGAGCAATCGTGTCCCAAGTTTGTGGACTGGGACCTGTCATTTTCACAGTGTGCTTAAGCTGGTCCCTGTAGTGCCCCATTAGGGGCCCCACGAGGTCTGGTGCCAGAATAAAGTTCACCATACATGACTTGGAGTGGAAATCTGGTATCACTCGTACGACGAATGATGGACGATTCTATGCTCTTGGCATGCGCTTTCTCAAGGACAGGCGATGTTGGTGACTTGCTCTTCCCTTTTGATCCTAAGGATGGATGGAAGTTTTTGCTGGTGGAAGCGCTCAAGCTTTTTCAAATCACGTCGGCAAGGAGTCCAAGCTTCACAACCATACAGCAATATTGTGATGACAACAGCGTGGCACACCGTGAGTTTCGTCTTCATAGTGAGCGAACACCCGGTGTGATAGTCGTCCAAATGCTGGATGGGTAGCACCAATAATTCTCTTCTCAACATCTTGCTCACAGTTACAGTGCACAGACAGGATACTGCCCAAGTATGAAAAGTGGTGTACCTGCTCCAGTGGAGTATCTGAAATGGAGATGTTGAAATGTGGAAGAAATTTGCACAGGATCTTGGTCTTTTGAACGTTAATGGTGAGACCAAAACGATTACATGCACTCTTGTAGCAGTTAACAGAAAGTATTTCGGTTACCTTTGTAACCTGGGTGAGCCCCCGGGAGCGATGTGTTGCTGGGTTGAATATCCCTCCATCGAGAAGATGCCTAACCTCCACGTCTGGGTTGTTTGTAGAAGATTCATGTAGCATGGCAGCCAAATATAATGCAAATAATTTTGGAGAAAGCACACACCCCTGTTTCAGTCCATGAGTAATAGGAAATTCTTTTTTTTTTGCTAGGGGCTTTACGTCGCGCCGACACAGATAGGTCTTATGGCGACGATGGGACAGGAAAGGCTTAGGAGTTGGAAGGAAGCGGCCGTGGCCTTAATTAAGGTACAGCCCCAGCATTTGCCTGGTGTGAAAATGGGAAACCACGGAAAACCATTTTCAGGGCTGCCGATAGTGGGATTCGAACCTACTATCTCCCGGATGCAAGCTCACAGCCGCGCGCCTCTACGCGCACGGCCAACTCGCCCGGTAATAATAGGAAATTCGATCGAAATAGTATCCCGATTGCAAACCTGTCCGGTCATGCCATCATGGAAGGCATGAACCAGATCAACAAAACGCTGAGGATAGCCAAAGTGTTTCAGTACCGCCTACATAGCAGGTCTTCGAACAGAGTCAAATGATTTTTCCAGGTTATAAAAGACTGAGAAGAGAGGATTCTGTTGCTCTCTGCATTTTTTGCTGAAGTTGCCTTGCACAGAAGATCAGATCACTTGTGCTTCTGGAAGTTCGAAACCCACACTGGGACTATGGAAAGACTCAGAAATAACCTGGAGGCGGTTAAGCAGAATTCTTGCGAGAATTTTACCTGCAATAGATAGTAGTGATATACCGCCATAGTTGCCACAAACACTGCGATAACCTCGAAGATTGTGATGGTATTGGCATTTTTTAGTTCACGAGGTATTTCTATGACTTCCCAAATTTTGAGGACGAGGGTGAAACTCCTCGTTTTGAAGACCACCAGCTTGATTTAATTCCCGAGGGATGTTATCTGGGCCAGGTGCCTTTCTGGGTATGATGATGTTGTAAGTAAAGATTATATATTTCTTCATATGGTTATTAGGATATTTAGGATGTAAGTGAGAGGGCGTATAAGTCTCTGGTAAGACCCCAACTACAGGTAGAATATCGATCCAGTGTAGGGGAGCCTCATGAAGATTACTTGATTCAAGAACTGCAGAAGATCCAAAGGATTGTTCTGGATGATTTTCGACAAAAGAACAGTGTTAGGGAAATGTTGCGAACTTTGTGCCGGGAAGACGTACGAATAAGGAGACGACATGCTCGACTAAGTGGTATGTTTCAAGCTGTCAGTGGAATGACATAGTAGACAAAAACAATCTTTAGTGGAATTCAAGAGGACAAATTGGGACAAATATTCATACTTAGGACGAGGAGTAAGGGATTGGATATATTCAACAATTTCCCAAGTTCTTTAAAGTCATTAAAGAAAAGGCTAGGTAAATCAGCGATAGGGAATATGCCACCAGCGCGACAGCCCTAAATCAAAATCAATGAAGAGTGTTTGATTGAAATTATGATCTTTCCTACTTTTAAAGTCTCCACTCAAACTTTTCTTCTACTAATGTCATTCGACGCCAAGTCTCCACTCAGAGCTCGGAACATACCTCTTAGTCGAGCAGCTAGTCTCCCTAAGAAGCAATCACGCGTTTCGCTCTACGGAAACTTATCGCAGAGTGAGACCATTGCATCACTATGGGTGAGGCGGCTATTGCATCATCCACTCGTCCAGACAGACGATTACAGTGTGTTAGTAAGACTTGACAAAGGCACGAAAGTTTCACGGCACAATCGTTGAGAACTACTGATTGAAAATCTTTATATCATCGTTTGGAAGCAGAATATTTTAAATGCTTTCTGGCTGTTTGGTGAACGTATTCCTTTGTTCGAGCATGGTACGGAGCTTAATCAATGGTAGATAATTAAAGTTCAGAGCTTAATTAACAGCGTTCATCCTCCGTGAAGCGTTAAACTTGATTACCCTGCAATTGACGGGCATGAACTCTAACTAATATTATCCAACCAACTTCGCGATAAAGGGATTACTATAATCCGGCCATGTACACTTGTGACGTCGGGCTGTCACGGATAGATTCTGGGTTCTAATACTGGAGGTACCAAATGAAGTTTGTGCTCAGTAAAGCGGAGATGGAACAAGCTTCATCCTTACATAGCTTCGATCTTCTATTTACAGGTGACCAATTTCCTTGTGCCAACAAACATTCTTGATACTTTGCTCCCTCTGTAGACCAGCGGTAGCGTGTCTGGATCCCAAGACACTACCTTAAGACAGGTCTCTTTTCAGATTAACTTTGCTGTACGGGAGCGAAAGTTAGGTAGACTCAGGATATCTTATTCATAAGCTAGAAGTAACAGACATGTAAGTAGCAAGAATGATCACTGGGACAAACAGGTATGAACAATGGAAGGAAGGTATTTGGAATCAGGAGAGTTAAGAACGAAGTCACCGGATAGTACTGTACGCTTAAACCGGCTTCCGTGGTGTGGTCATGTGAGGCCAACTGAAGAGGATAGGTTACCTAGGAGAATAATGGACTTTGTTATGGAGGGTAAGAGAAGTAGCGGGAGACGAAGGCGTCGATGGCTAGACTCAGTTTGAAATGATTTAATAATATTAATGTCCGCCTCTGTAGTATAGTGGTTAACGGTATTAGCTGAAACCCTCGGAGGCTCGGGTTCGATTCCCGGCTCTACCACGAAATTTGAAAAGTTATACGAGGGCTGGAACGGGGTCCACTCAACTTCGGGAGGTCAACTGAGTAGAGGCGGGTTCGATTCCCATCTCAGTCATTCTCGAAGTAGTTTTTCGTGGTTTCCCACTTCTCCTCCAGGTAAATGCCGGCATGGTACCTAACTTAAGGCTACGGTTGCTTCCTTCCCTCTTCCTTGTCTATCCCGTCCGATCTTCCCATCACTCCACAAGGCCCCTGTTCGGCATAGCAAGTGAGGCCGCTTGGACGAGGTACTGGTCCTCTTCCCAGTTCATCCCTGACCGAAAGCTTCATGCTCCAGGACACTGGTAGAGGTGGGATCCCTCGCTGAGTCTGAGGAAGAAACCAACCCTGGAGGGTAAACAGATTAAGAAATAATAATAATAATAATAATAATAATAATAATAATAATAATAATAATAATAATAATAATAATAATAATAATAATGATACTGTTGGCTTTATGTTACAATAACTACTTTTCCGGTTTTCTGAGATGCCGAGGTGCCGGAATTTAGTCTCGCAAGAGTTATTTTACGCCCCGGTAAATGTACCGACACGAGGCTGACGTATTTGAGCACTTTCAAATACCACCGGACTGAGCTAGGATCGAACCTGCCAAGTTGTTATCAGAAGGCCGTCTGAGCCACTCAGCGTGGCTGAGATGATTTAAAGATAAGAAGTGTGAATGAGGCCACTGTGCTAGCTACAAATAGAGGACTGTGCAGGAAAGACTTAACATATTATTATGAAGATGCATGTATGATTAGTATCCCTTGCCCCGGTCGGAAATCGAACCCGGGGCCCTTTGAACCGTAAGGCACTATGCTTATAACTCAGCGATGGGGCAGGAGTAAACTCTCTTGAGACACCCAGCCAGCCCTGCCAATCTTAAATCCCTCCGCGGGCAGACTTCTTTATTCATTAAACACAACTATTCTTATTTATTTTGTATTAATAAACAGATCCGAAAGGTTTCCACTTGATCACAAGTCATATTCGAGCCCGGATTGAGTTTGCAAGTATCGTCCAGCCCGCCCTACTATAATACAAACGAAGTTGCATAAACTTTAGGGGTTCTAATAGGCCGCACCCCTAATGCTTATGCAACCTCATCGCAGAACCGTCGTGCGAATTGTAGACATTCCAATCATCAATACTTGTCCTTATAACGCATCACCATTACTACACGAAATAATAGGAGGCCTCTGCTAAAAATCCATGCTACACACTAACATCCCTAAGGATCAGTGGTGTCGCGATCACAACCCGGCAGAGCTAGTTGGACTTAAGATAGAACACCGCCATAGAGTGTCCAACAGAATTCCGTTCCGCTGCCATTTATTGGAGTAAAGCCGAAGGGCCGAATTGAGACGGAGACAGCGAACGGTGTCAAATCAAAACGCCTGCAACTGCAACTGAGGTCGTACGATCAATCAATCAATCAATCAATCAATCAATCAATCAATCAATCAATCAATCAATCAATCAATCAATCAATCAATCAATCAATCAATCTGCATTAAGAGTATCGCCAAGGCGACAGAATACCTATCAGTTGTTTACCTAGATTTCTCTTAAAAGTTTTCAAAATTTTGAAATTTATCGAACATTCCCCTTGGTAAATTTTTCCAATCTTTGACTCCTCGTCGTTTGTAGTAACTTCTGTAGAGACATCAGGATTTAATCACTGCGACGAATATGCAGAAACAGTATATTATTATTATCATTCTACTCTGTTACATGTCTACACATCAAGGCTGTTGTCTCCTCGGCCGATCGCTGTGAGCCAAATAACTCTCAGTTAACTAGTTCTAAACTCATGAGAGAAGTAAAATAGTTTCTTCGTCTTAGCACCGTGTGTTTGTCAAGTTGCTACATCAAGGACGACTTTGTTAGAAGAAAAGATAAGTTTACTCGTGATATTACTCACGAGCTTTTAAAGTGTGTCTCTTATTTCTCACATCACAGATGCATACTGCACCGAGTTATTACCAACATTCAAAGTGTACCACGTTCTTCTTCTTATTTTTATATGACCGCATAGGGTTACTTTAGTCAGTCCATCGTTCAGGTCTTGTTCGGGCTTTGCGGTCCTCCCAGTACTTGTTCAGATGCTCCGATCTTCGTGCCCTTTCCTCGGTTGAAAATGTACGTTTTGTTGGTTTGTTTCGCGTAAGGGTAAAGCGGAGGTTTGCATTCTTGAGTTTTGCGCTCAATTTTATCTTATTTGTGGTGTCTTCCGCTGTAAGGCCTATTTCCTTCAGATCCTCTCTTACTTCTCTAATCAATTTACATCCTGTTGTGGTATTATTTTAATGGCTTACAGAAAACATTAGATCCGCTAAGAACTAGAGAACTCTCGAAATCAAGAAGTATACCGGAACATAGAAAACGTAAAAGATACAATGCGGAAGAGGCGATCGATATTTTTTGGATATTTATAGAGAATAGATGATAATGGGCTAACCGAACACATCTTCAAATATCCTTTGAACAAGAAGTCAACAACAACCTGGATTCATGAAGTCGAGAAAGATTTGGAGAGAAAAGAGGAGAAGCAGCAACAAAGAGAGCGATTTTAAGAAAGAAGTGTTAAAGTGGAAGGATTCCAAGGTCGGGAGGGAAATAAAACAGGCACAAAATTGTCCGAGGAGAGGAGAAGGAGGCATAGGGAGCAGACGAAGAACTTTTGTTGGAAGAAAAAGAAGGAATAAAGGATGAAGCATTGAAATTGTCACATGGTCCCTTAGGAGATCCTAACGGAGAAAGAGTACTACTACTACTGCTACTACTACTACTACTACTACTACTACTACTACTACTACTACTACTACTACTACTACTAATAATAATAATAATAATAATAATAATACCTAGGCAAGTCAAGATGTATCTGCAATTTTGAGACGAAATTGTGTTGGACTAGTTGTTTCAGAAGTTTCAAATCCTGCATCCTCATATGTCCAAACAATCCCAGTCTCCTCTTAGGCATAGTATCTGTAATGGGTTCTAGTTCTTTCTTAGGTGTTATCCGCCACTGTCCATTTTTCTGGGGCTGATGACCTTGATGTTAGGCCCCTTTAAACAATCATCATCATCATCATCATCATCATCATCATCATCATCATCATCATCATCATTTATCTGGTATTTTTTGTTGATGCAGGTTCTTCCATTCCTCCTTTCAATTTTCTGAAGTCTGTCAGTCTTTAATTGTTTATTCAGGTGAAAAATATTTCTGCCGCATATGTAGCTTCCGATTTTATAATTGTGTTGTAGTGTTTTATTTTTGCATTTATTGCTAAATATTTCTTTTTGTAGATATCCCATGTTAATTTTTGTACTTTAGCTAATCTATTTGTTCTTGTTTGGATTGATTTTTTTTCATTTAGGTTATGTGTTATTATTTCTCCAATATATTTAAATTGAGTTACTATTTTGATTTTATTACAATTTATGGTAACTTCTTTTTAGTTGTGTTGGTTTCTGGGGCATAACTTCTGTTTAATATTTCTTTCCAGTACTTCTAATTTATTCAGCTTGCAGTTCATTACTAGACATTCACTCGCGTATAGGCATTCCGGTTTGACTACTGTTGTATTTTGAGCTTTTTATATAAACGCTCTTTGTTGTGGATATTTCTAGTTATACAGTATGCTCTTTCCATCTAGTGTATTCTTTCTTCTATAGCGGATTTTTCTAAACCATTTTCTTGAATTGTTTCCCACATCTTTGAATTTGTTTAACTTCCTTATTCGATTAATTTCTGTTAGTAGAAATTCTGGAGCATTCTTTTATATTTGCCATTATTATTATTATTATTATTATTATTATTATTATTATTATTTACCAACATATTTGGCAGCAGAGCTCATTGGAACATTACAAGTCTTGCATGCTTTAGGAGTACGGCCCATCCGAACCCCTAGAATTTATATTATTCTTGGTAGCCTACATAACGGACAATAATGTCTAGACGTCACTTGGTTTTAATCAAATTAGATTGCATCCTGACGTGTTACTGCCTGACAATTCGGAGTCTATGTGTTCGGAGGACTGCGATCCTGTGGGCTTACGTAATTTCGATGATCTAATACGTTCTTTCGGCCACGTTTTAAAGTTTTGTCCTGTCTGACCGCCGCAAACACAGTTTCAGACACCGCACTGTAATACATATACACCACTTTTATTCCCCTTTGTTTTCGACAGTTTTGTGAACTACATTTAAACGTTACAGAATTACCCCGTATTGAAGAAGCTGGACCGCAGTATGATAGAACCTTAAACTTTTTCTCTTCTTTCCAAGACAAAACGTACTGCTTTCCTTTCAATCTTTTTCACTTCTCGTATCAAATAAACCTGTTGTAGATCCCATACTCTACCGTGGCTCTACACCTCCGTATCCGGCCTGCTCTCAACCGTCGCCAGTGCTGAGAATGGTTTTCCGTGGTTTTCTATTCTCCTGCATTAAGGCAGTTACTAATACAGGCCAATGCTACCAACCCTCTCACCTTCTTCGAATATCTCCAACAAATCACGTGGTCTGAGCGACGGCGTTACCATCTAAGTGGAGGAATGAAAACAATGAATACAGAGGGTCGTTCGCGATCTCTGGTGACGAGTTTGAAGGCCGGCGGCGGCGCTGTTATCAACTTGAGCACGTCAAAACGCCGAGTGATGGATGATTCACGTCAGTAGTGAGAACGTACTGCAGAGTTTCGTGACATTTGCTGCAATGATACCGAAGCGGATTGACCCTTACTGGAAGGGCTACATAACAGCCCATTCCGATGCTAAATATAGCTATTCGGCAATCCAAGCAATGTGCAAGAAGCGTGATTTCTTGATATCAGAGAAAGTGATCAGTGCTGCATTGAATAAAGAGGCAAAGGCCAACTGGGCTTAATTCCAGACGGGAAAAGCAGGAAAATCTACGACCAGCCACCAGTCGTATACCAGAAGTGGTGAGGAAAGTGAAGGTCCTTGTCTCAGGGTGGTAACCTTGCGCCTCAAAGGACTATCGCACGTAAACTGGGGATGTCTATTTCAACAGTTAACACTATAATCAATAACGACCTGCAATTAGAAAAGCTGTTGCATCGCCACCTTTCGGAATGTTGCACTAACGCAAGAAAGCCGTATGAGAGCTATCTTGCAGGGAACAAATGGAAGCATATGTGTGTACCTTAGTGACTGTAACAAACCCAGCTCGATTTACTACGGCGTTAGAGGCAAAAAAGAATGTTCAAACACTGTGTAAAGAATGCCAGGAATGTTTTCCAAGAGGTTTGGTGATCATCGCTGGCTACTGCTACAATGGCAAGCTAACCAGTCGCCGTGTCGCTAATAATGTGAAGGTGAACTCTACATGCTATTAGCAAGAGGTTTCAGCACCCATTTACAACACAGATATCCCAGCACTGTATGGGACGGCGAAAAATGTGGTTTGGGTACATCAAGATAAAGCATCCATCCACACCCGCCGTTCGACTCGTCTGTTCTTAGAGAGAACTGAGATGGAAACTTTAATCCGTGCAATTTCTCTTAGTGACATTCCGATGAAGGAACCCCATGGACTTCTGTGCATTTGGACCCCTAAAAAGGACCTCAGGAAATAGACGTGCACGCACTATCAATGACCTCTGGAAAGCCTGTCAGCACGAGCGGGATAAGATAGACACGCTAGCTCCGTGAAAAGTTTACTGCAATGGAAGTTATGTTGTCCTGCTATAGCCAATTGAGCATAGTCGTTAGTGGAGACATTGCTTTTCATAAGCTAATTACCCTTCAAACATCGTCCACAGAGATCCATAACGACCTTCTCTAGTAGTACTAGTCTAATTGGGGTGTTGCCCCTGAATACCCTCATAACCATGTGAAGAAATCTGTAACCTATATTAACAGTGCCGTTTAAGTGATTATCCCAGCTACGTACTTACAGTGATCGCCATAACCAGTGTAATCCTCTTGGTGAAGCTTGATACCTGACTTTTCATCCCATCTACCATCCTATCATTGTCTGCAATGCAACAGGAACACAGGTTCCGAAATTTTAGGCCACGCTTGGTGACTACGATTCACTTACCCGAGCCTGGCAATGCTTCGATTTACTTGTGAAAGGCTCCACACTTTCATATTTCCTCTCCGACCTTCGTTGGTCAACTCTTGTTCTTTTCCGACCCCAACACGGCCTAGCGAGCCTTTCATTTTCACGCCCTTCGTGGCCCTTGTCTTCCTTTGGCCACGACCGTCGTTTTTGGAAGTGTGGGACTTGTTCCAAATTTTCTTTCTGAGTAGTGTTGATAGGGGATGGTTGGCTAGTTGTACTTCCTCTTAAAGCGGTAAACATCACCAATATGGTGTCCAACATTGTCAAAGTGCTTTCTCAGTCGCTCACAATCCAGTAACTTTCTTATTAGTCTATAGAGCATAACGTCCTCCGCAAAGGGTCTTATCTGTGATTCCAGTCGCACGTTGGTTACACTATTAGGATTTGCAGACGACATAAGAAACCCAGACAAGAACTACACGTAGGAGTGAGTTCATTAACTGGATGTTCGAAGCTGGAAACAGCGGCCACGAGAACTTCTTTAGAATAACTATGAAGTTCTCGATGGGTTGAGTGGAACAGAGAAGGATAAACAGAGCGCCCTATTGCGGATATGCGGTATCTGAGGTGAAAGTACGTGGTTTCATCGGGCAACTTCTACATCTTTCTGTTTTACAAATTTTTAGAACGTTAAGCACAACTATATATCAGGTATAAAACTTGTAATACTATACGGAAATTGTTCAAGAGAAATCTATATTTCGGTATATAAAATAACGAGTTTTGTGTGTTCATAGCTCAGAATTTAAAAAGAATGTTATTTTTGTATCAGTCGTGTCCACAGTAACAAGGAAATGCGCGTTTTAATTTTTTCGTCATTTTTGTCTGTCTGTACGTATGTACGAGAATCGGTTGTGGGATTTTCATCCGAGCACAATGAAAAATTCCAAAAATATTTTTTCAAGAATATACAGACCGTTTGGGAGACAAGAATACATATTTTCCCTGCTCATTATTATTGGTAGGACCCTGAGTATATATCACGTCACAATATCGCATTTAAAAAATTAGACATGAAGTTGCATATTCGATGTTTTTAGCTGAGGTAGTATTTAATGATGAAGGACTTGGAGCTTTCTTGACATATGTTACAACATTTTTCAGTGTGTAAACGTTCGCTTTTTGTACGTAGAATGTTCTCATACAACTTACACATGCAGAATACGTCCTCATGGCGCAGTGAAGTGATGGTACGTGGATAAATCCTGCGGGACAACATTTCGGCACCGCGGAAAAGCGAAATGGTAGTTAATGGGACGTGAATCAACAATATTGTTATTAAAGTGCAGTTAGTCTGTTTTATAATATATCCTGTTAAGGTAAGTAGCTGCTGCCTTCCCAACAGACGATCGAGGTTGAAATATTCATCTGAAGAAACACGTGACGTCAGGAAACCCCCGACCAGTACCAAAATGAGTCTGGGATAAGCTGAAGAGAATATTTTATTCTGGTGAGGTATCTGATTTGTGACGGGACTAAATAAAATCTGCGAATCTACCTATCTATCTATCTATCTATACAAGTGAAACTTTGTTTGTTTGTTTGGCTCTTTGTTTAGAATACACTCAAAATTTACTAGACTGGTCTCACTGAAAATTTCTCAATTTCTTCTTATTACTCCTGAGAGTGATTTGCACGAAATCCGATAGGTAATTTTTATGACGGGTAATTAATTTAATTACAAATCCTTACCAAGATTGGATCGACCTTGATGGCCTAATTACGGAACATAATCTCATGTTTTGGAGTATTTTCGTCTTTTGAGGATCTGTGCTCTACAAGAGGGCCTGTAAAGCTATCGCTGAAAGTGTGAGGTCGCGCTCTTTCTGGAGTGCTTTGTACTATTCCATACAAATTGAAATGGCATTGTTTGTGACACTCCAACAATGAAAATTCTAACTTTAATCTTGTTGTATTGCAAAGACAAGAAATCATCCAATACTCTGCAGTAGCAATGGTCGCTAAAATTAGCCAGCCTTCTAATTATTTATAAAAAGTAAAACTAACAAGTAATCCATTCCAAAAGCATTCCCGATCAACCCATACATCATATCTGAACCCATAGATCACAACTTCTCAAGAAGAAAGAGTTAGCTCAGTGCGCTCATAAAAACCTTGCGGAAAATATCCGATTCCGGGGAACATGTAGTTAGAAATGAGCCTATTTAAAAGTTGCAGAAGCCGCACATAAACATATATAGCCTACTGCTTTTTGTCCCTTCTAGAACATATGTTCCCTAATAACTAAATTACTTAATATGTTCCTGGGGCCTACTTCGATAGTGCATACGTCGACCAGTGGTAACTTCTCCCATATAAATTCCAAACCGCATGGGACTGATCAAAATGATGGAAATGTCGTACCACAAGACTTACATTTACCCATTAAAACACACTGTGGATCACTCTACACAGAATATATAAGACTTAGCCTACCGGTACCAGAGGTGTAACGAATGTTATGCGGGCCCGCCTACAAAAATTAAAATTCGGGCCCCCTCAAATAAAATCTAAAACCTATGAATAAAACCAAACTCCATGCCGCAACAGCCCCGAAGGACCATGGCCTACCAAGCGCCCGAAAACCTACGAATAATTAATACAAATTCAATCACTGCAGGTAAAAGTAATGCAATAGACTGCCAATTTATGTAAACAAAGGGATTATTCATTACTGTAAGATTTGAAAGAAAATTATTGATGCCTTTCTGGTCGGAACATCCAAATGTTGTCAGCAACTCATCAATAACATCACAGGAAAATGAAATTAAAATTACCAATCTCCATTCCCTGACAGAGTTACAGGACGTGTGTATGCGGGACGATCGGTCTCTGGTGACCCTTCCAAAAATAATATGAACTCATGCTCCGCATATGTGAATGAGTCACTCACCTAATTTATCAAGTTATAAATTATAGTCCACCAGAGTTGTACATTATATATTTGTTGCAAGGAGTCTGGCGGGCCCGCCTGCACAGAAGGCCATGCAGGCCCCAACGTTACGGCCCTGACCGGTACCATATTCTCAGCAACGCGAACCAATCGGTGACAACGTGTTTCTAAACGGTATGAACACGGACTGGAAGACTAAGCAAACAGGTGTCCCACGGGGATCCGTGATAGGACCTCTTCTATTTACTCTATGTGTCAATGGCATCTCTTCTCAGTTCAGCAACTGTAGCTACCATATACATCCAGATGATCAATAAATATATTGCCACTCTAAAACTCTTGATATAAGTTTGGAATTCATCAGATAAATTCTATTTTGAACCTTATTACTTCCTGCGGTAATGACAACAGTTTATAGATTAATCGTAAAAAGACACAAGGTATCATAATAGGGCAACAACGGCAAATTCACTCCTCACTTCACCCTCTCAAAACTCGTCAATCACTTGTTCCACACGGCATGAAAATTAAACATTTCCAGACCTCAGAAATTACCTATATGTAAGAACTGTGATGTGATTAATGCAACCTTGGAACAAACACCGAAACTACAGTAGGTAATGAACGCGTGTATTTCAATTAAAGTTTCAACCTACACCCCCGCCTATTACAAAATACTTTCCTGGTTAAAAACAGAAAAACTACGACATCTTCACATTGCAACTCTGATATTTCAACAGTTGAATGAATCGAAACCTCAGTATCTATAGTTTTTTATACAGATGGCTTTGCTCGAGCAGTGAAATAACTTACGATGGTAGAAGTAAGGAGGACATAAAATGCAGACTACCACAAGCAAGGAAGAGCTTTCCGAAGAAAATAAATTTGCTCACTTATAACATCGATACAGGAATTAGAAATATTTTTTTTCGCCTGGAGTGGCATTGTATGCAAGTGAAACATGGACGAAAACTATCTCAGAAAGAAAGAGAATAGAAGCTTTTGAAATGTGGTGTTACAGAAGAAAGCTGAAGGTGAGATGCTAGATCGAATCAAATGAAGAAATGTTGTATCGATTTGGTGAGAGGAGATCGATTTGGCTAAATATTGCGAGAAGAAGGGATAGAATGATACGACACATCTTAAGACCCCCAGACTTGTGCGGTTAGCTTTTTTGGAAGTGTAGGCCAAGGTATGAATATGACAAGCGGATTAGAACAGATGTAGGATGTAGTAGTTACGTAGTAATGAAAAGGTTAACACAGGATAGGGTGGCATCAAAGCAGTCTATGGATTGCTGGCCCCAATAACGATAAAATGTATAAGGTAAAATTAAACAGTAACGACTTAAAACCCGTCCCTACAGCTGCTTAGTCTCTTTAGGTGTCAATACGCCTCTGGCTGTATACAGGCGTTGCCTACGAGATACACAAGGCCGGGAAATACAGCACACTAGACTCGTCCTCGAGGTACTTCCGGCAAGCGCCGCTAAAGTTCTCGCCCGCTCATTGCAACACGTTCCAATATGAAAAACTATAATAATTTCCTGTGGCTATTTCTAGCCGGGTGCAGCCCTTGTAAGGCAGACCCTCCGATGAGGGTGGGTGGCATCTGCCATTTGTAGGTAACTGCGTGTTATTGTGGTGGAGGATAGTGTTATGTGTGGTGTGTGAGTTGCAGGGATGTTGGGGACAGCACAAACACCCAGCCCCCGAGCCACTGGAATTAACCAATGAAGGTTAAAATCCCTGACCCGGCCGGGAATCGAACCCGGGACCCTCTGAACCGAAGGCCAGTACGCTGACCATTCAGCCAACGAGTCGAACATGATAAACTATAAACATTCATTAAAACTAGTAATTTCAGAAGGCAGCAAACAGATATGAGATCAAAGATAGACCAAGAGCAATTGTTTGACTTATTTTCTACAACGCATTTCTTACAATATGCTTAAACGAAATAAGTAATTCACGAAAGAAGCAGAGAAATCTGATAGCGAGTTTGTCACTTCTTACCGATTCCTTTAATTGTGCTTCAGAGTATCCGATAAGCGGATCGAGATTGCGGTCATAAATAACTTTGGGTTTAATCGCCCTTTCACCAATTATCAGCGATCCAATCTTTCCTCCGCGCATCTGATGTTTTGACATTCGTATTGAAGGCGCTGTTTGGTGAGCGATGTTATGCCCTTACGCTATATTTAGCCTCGTTTCACCGTATTTCTTTTTTTTTCTTCCCGTAAAATTAAATTTGTGTTCGCCTCTCTGGTGTAGTGGTTAGTGTGATTAGCTGTCACTCTCGGAGGTCCGGGTTCGATTCCCGGCAGTGCCACGAAATTTGAAAAGTGGTACGAGAGCTGGAACGGGGTCCACTCAGCCTCGGGAGGTCACCTGAGTAGAGGTGAGTTCGATTCCCAGCTCAGCCATTCTGGAAGTGTTTTTCCGTGGTTTCCCACTTCTCCTCCAGGCAAATGCCGGGATAGTACCTAACTTAAGGCCACGGCCGCTTCCTTCCCTGCCTGTCCTTTCCAATCTTCCCATCCCTCCACAAGGTCCCTGTTCAGCATAGCAGGTGAGGCTGCCTGGGCGAGGTACTGGTCATCCTCCCCCGACCCAAAGTCTGGTGCTCCAGGACAGTACCCTTGAGGCGGTAGAGGTGGGATCCCTCGCTGAGTCCGAGGGAAACCGACCCTGGAGGGTAAACGGATGAAGAAAGAAGAAGAAAATTAAATTCTTTCTGACAGGAATAAAGCATCTAAATGACCAATTTTAGCATGCTTTTCAATTTGGTTTGCTTTTCTTTTTTGGTCAAGTTCAAATACCGTAAAACTTTTTCTTCTGATTTCATTACCCGTATCCTACTTCTTAATTCACAGATTGCTTTTCTGTAATCTGATATTTAATTTTCTCATCCGTATATATTTTTTAGATTTAACAGAGATACTCGTAGACTTTCCTTCATATAGAAACGAGACTTGTACTCCTTTTTCGTTTATGGCTGACGTAAGAAGATATATGTTCATCGTTACGTGAATCGGTACTTTTATTGAATTTTGAAGGACCGGGCGAGTTGGCCGTGCGGCTGTGAGCTTGCATTCGGGAGATAGTGGGTTGGAATCCCTGGCAGCCCTGAAGATGGTTTTCCGTGGTTTCCCATTTTCACACCAGGCAAATGCTGGAGCTGTACCTTAATTAAGGCCACAGTCGCTTCCTTCCCGCTCCTAGGCTTTTCCCATGCCATCGTCGCCATAAGACCTATCTGTGTCGGTGCGACGTAAAGCCACTAGCAAAAAAAGAAAAAAACAACAAATTTTGATGGCAATACATCATTTTTGGGAGCTGGACGCTTTCTGCGTTTGACATTTTCCTGTTTGTGAACAGGATATACAATGAAAACAAAAGGAACTTTGACTGATGTGCGTACACTGAAATCTGTTTTATGAGAAGAATTGCTAGGCAGCTAAAGAGATCCTACTATATCACCTTGCCTAGAAATAGTTTGCTTCCATTTCCCCCTTAAACCGCACTCGGAAGGGAAACTATGGAACGTCAATTTTCATGCTTTTTTATTGTCATCCGAAATACAGAGAGGTACACAACAGTGCACCTTCTTCTCAACCTCACAGACACTCACCGACAGAAACAATATTCACAATAAATTGCACAAAATCAACACAGCATAACAATTACTCCGCATATCACAATGTTTAAGTCCGCCAAGAACAGAACGGAAACCTGACATCTAGCGGCCAAACCGTGAACATGGTCGGGCCGCTTTTTCAGGGACAAATTAGTAACTACGTCCCGGCCTTGTATATCCCGTAGGCAACGATACAAGGCCCCATCCTATCCAACATTAACTTTGAGAGGGTCTAACTGAAGAAGTGTACTCACCAGCATTGGAGACGGCACTGCCCATGCTCATTGACTGACTACTGGCGCAGAGAAAGGAATAAGCGTATTTGTCTTCTGTGAAGTAGAAAACCGCGTAACGCAACTTCCGCGCGACTGAGTGACGTGTGAGGAAGTCCGAAGGGCGGCTCAGATGGCACACACGGAGACCTCAAGGTCATTCCATTCATTCAAAGTCATATGGAATCTTTGCGGTTCTTCTTGAATGAGTTATATGATCTATACATTAACATTTATAATAATAATAATAATAATAATAATAATAATAATAATAATAATAATAATAATAATAATAATAATAATAATAATAATAATAATAATAATAATAATAATAATAATAATAATAATAATAATAATAATAATAATGTTATTTGCCTTACGTCCCACTAACTACTTTTTAAGGTCTTCGGAGACGCCGAGGTGCCGGAATTTAGTCCCGCAGGAGTTCTTTTACGTGCCAGTAAATTTACCGACACGGGGCTGTCGTATTTGAACACCTTCAAATACCACCGGACTGAGCCAGGATCGAATTTGCCAAGTTGGGGTTAGAAGGCCAGCGCCTTAACCGTCTGAGCCGCTCACACCGGCATTAAAATTTATATTCTCAGAAGGGGCTGGTTGCGAATACTAACGCATTCAAGGTAAAGATCGTGAAATAAGCCGCGTGTCGACGCAGTGTAGCAGCGTGCTTAGCAGAGCTCTCCAGACTCTGGCGGCTAGCTCGTGAACCAGAGCATGTTTCACTCCCTCCCATTGCCAGGGCAGATACACAGCCATTGTTCTGGTAGGGTGAGGTGAAGGAACACAATAATGATAGACATCACTTTTCCCTTTGCACGATCATAAACATTTCGTCATGCATCCGTACGTTACATCACAGCCTGCTCGGTTGCTGGGTAACATTGTCTGGCCATCCATTAAATACCTTACATCACATCCTGCACGATTGCTAGGTAACATTATCTGGCCATCCATCCATACCTTACATCACTGCCTGCAGGGTTGCTAGGTAACATTGTCTGGCCATCCATCCATACCTTACATCACAGCCTGCACCCTTGTTAGGTAATATTGTCTGGTCATCCATTCATACCTTACATCACTGCCTGCAGGGTTGCTAGGTAACATTGTCTGGCCATCCATCCATACCTTACATCACATTCTGCACACTTGTCAGGTAACATTGTCTGGCCATCCATCCATACCGTACATCACTGCCTGCAGGGTTGCTAGGTAACATTGACTGACCATCCATCCATACATTACATCACAGCCTGCACCCTTGTTAGGTAACATTGTCTGGTCATCCATTCATACCTTACATCACTGCCTGCAGGGTTGCTAGGTAACATTGTCTGGCCATCCATCCATACCGTACATCACTGCCTGCAGGGTTGCTAGGTAACATTGACTGACCATCCATCCATACATTACATCACAGCCTGCACCCTTGTTAGGTAACATTGTCTGGTCATCCATTCATACCTTACATCACTGCCTGCAGGGTTGCTAGGTAACATTGTCTGGCCATCCATCCATACCGTACATCACTGCCTGCAGGGTTGCTAGGTAACATTGACTGACCATCCATCCATACATTACATCACAGCCTGCACCCTTGTTAGGTAACATTGTCTGGTCATCCATTCATACCTTACATCACTGCCTGCAGGGTTGCTTGGTAACATTGTCTGGCCATCCATTCATACCTTACATCACTGCCTGCAGGGTTGCTAGGTAACATTGTCTGGCCATTCATTCATACCTTACATCACTGCCTGCAGGGTTGCTGGGTAACATTGTCTGACCATCCATCCATACCTTACATCACTGCCTGCAGGGTTGCTAGGTACCATTGTCTGACCATCCATCCATACCTTACATCACTGCCTGCAGGGTTGCTGGGTAACATTGTCTGACCATCCATCCATACCTTACATCACTGCCTGCAGGGTTGCTGGGTAACATTGTCTGACCATCCATCCATACCTTACATCACTGCCTGCAGGGTTGCTAGGTACCATTGTCTGACCATCCATCCATACCTTACATCACTGCCTGCAGGGTTGCTAGGTACCATTGTCTGACCATCCATCCATACCTTACATCACTGCCTGCAGGGTTGCTGGGTAACATTGTCTGACCATCCATCCATACCTTACATCACTGCCTGCAGGGTTGCTAGGTAACATTGTCTAGCCATCCATCCATACCTTATATCACAGCCTGCAGGGTTGCTATGGTTACACTTCTATCACACATTTGGTCGCGTCACGTTGTAGAAATTTTCGAACGCCCCCAGCCATGTGACATATTCATGTCAAAAGGAGTTCAATTACTTTTACGCTGTTACTTCCCAAGTCAGGACAGATTAGTTTGAACTGAAAACTGGGCTGAGATATTGTTTGTAATGGACGAAGCACAAAAGCAAGAAGCAGCCGGAGAATTATAGAGCTTAGTTATTTGCCGATGATATTGTGAAGTAAGAGAAGACTGGGGCATGGAAATGAGTAAACTAATGTTGGCGACAAGGAGACAGACTCATCAGTGGACCTCTGTAAGTAGCTGGGATGTGCATGTCACAAGACGGGACTAGAATACAATAAGGTACAAATGGCACAAAGACAACTCAAGTAGCGCACACGGACCGTATTAATTAGCGGTTTGCCCCCACCATGAAAACAAAGAGAGTGTGATGCACCCGAAATAGACGAACATTTGCAGTTGTTGATTAACCCGAGAGTGTCCTCGGACAATGCAACGAACGCCAAATCAAATTTCATTACATGAACAGTAAGCGAGATTTTAACAGAGAATATAACTGCATTGCTGTGTAAAGTTCTTCACTGTCACGTCAACAAATAGGTACAACAACAGTTTGGTTTGCAATCATCTGAGCTTTATTCCAATTCTGTTTCTTTGTGAGTCGCTTTCAGATTCAGTAGTTGTCCGTTCTCCAGCATCAGTGCAAGGCTCACTAACATTTTTCATGCGTCTCATGAGCACCCACAACAGAATGACCGAGAATTAATCACACGAATAATTCCACCAATGGTAACTGTACTGGAGATACATCCGCCCCGCGCATTTAAATTAAGCGCCTTGGATAAGGCCACCTGCAACATAAACTTTTGAGAACTAGTACAAGAAGTTTGGACATTTTTCGACAGATGTCTCTACTACCAACTTATGTTGTGCCCTCTGGGGTAAAGATAAACTATTGAAATTCAAGATAAATTTTATGTGTTAGGGTTTTCTAAACTGGAATGTTTAGTGTTTGTTTTTGATGTTCAAGAATTATCAACACTTCTATTTCTTCCCACCAAATTAAGGCGGTGGCCAATAAGAAATTTTGTTGATTTATTTTTCTACCACTCAAAGTTTTCTGATATTTTTTAAATTAACCAATTGGGGGTGTGTTACGGCCTAAGCCCAGAGTTTTCTGAAGCTTTCCTCTTAGCTTTAAAAGCCGAGGTCTGGTGAGCCATGTCGTCTTTGTGATCGCTCCAGTCTGGAGTGTGTACGTGACAGAGGTAGGGGGAAAGGCTCCCTCGTCCATCTTCGGGAGGTCAACCAGCTCAAGGTAATGGCAGTTTCGGCTTAACTATGTGATAATATTTGATATATAGCGCGAGGGGAAGGTTTCAAATCTTTAGTAATGCAACTTTATTTTCTCAAATGTAAATTTCAAACTAGTCGAATGAATAGGGAATAGAGAGTGAGGTACCCTCTTGTATTCCCTCTCAACTTGTTCTTGAGGTGACTATCATTTTGTGACCTTTAACATCTAAATTTCTGTAACTCAAATATTTTCCTCCATCTAGTTACCAGATAGGGTTTTAAAGCATTTCTGGTAAATTTCAAGGAGCGCAACGGTTCGCCTCCTTGATTTTCGGACAGTAACTTCAACCTTTGGTTTTTAACAAAGATCAGGTAGAATGGGTACTCTGTTACAGTTAACATATTTCATTTCATTTTTAGGCAATCAGACTGTTGAGCAATTAAGACAGTGAATGCTGTTTGTTTTGTTAAATGTAGGTTGTGCCTTTGATAGGACAGGAACTTGTCAATTTCGAGAATAACCTGATGAAGTGTAAACATGTAGAGCGAAGACCCTCCTCCACTGTTGTAAAATTTGGGAGGTCATATAAAATTTGTAATTAGGGAGCTCCGATCTCAGGTTGTTATTTGGATATTAATTGATGATTCGGATTGTCCTAACATTATTTTGTACCTGATGTACTATTTGATTAGCAAAGTGTAATGTTCAAAATTTGAAAAGAATGAAAGATATAAGGAAGAATTATAGCTCCAATATTAAAGTTTTAAATTAATCTTTTGACTCTTCTATATCCACCCATTCATGCCCGCATCTTCTTTCACCTCTGCATTCCACAGAATCCCCGGAACAGTAACGTAGGGGTCCACGGCCACCCCAGTCACAGTATCAGACCGTGTCCTTTATTGTTTAGAGAACGTTTGAATGAAGGTAGAAAAAGTATTACCTCTATAGCCAGTGGTCACGCGACTGGCGGCACCCCGCTTTACCATTCCCGGGATAAATGTTTGCTGTACTGTGGCGGATAATGGTTGTGCTAGTGATTATTGTTTTAAGAAGAAGTACAACGAGACAACCATCCTCTACAGTGGCGTGCGGCGGTTTGTCAGGTCGGAGGGGAAGGGGCGCGAGGCGGCCACAGTACTTCTTCTAACAACTCTTTCTCTGCTGCTGACCAGAAACAATCTAATTCACTGCTGCCAACTCCCACAAAACGCGCGATGCAAGCCAGAGGCCCAATTTGAATAAATATTCCTGGTCTCAAATGTTACATTTCAGTATAATTATTTATTATTTTTCTTCTTAAAGGTCATGAATTATTATTTAATTTTATTGCATGCGATCATGGAGAGTTGGCTGGCGCATGATTATATAGGGGTTTGTGAGGGTATATTGACTGCTACACTGCTACGGACTCTGCCCAAGTGAAAGCCTGTTCCCGCACCCTTCATCCTCTCAACACCGTCCACCAGCGCGCTCCCCTCTTACATCTCGACCCCCTCACCAACACTATTTCCTCGGACGGAAGCTCGAGAGTCCGTGCCTTATCTTCAACCTGGAAACATTTACCCCTGAACTGCGCGCTGAAAGTCACTCATTTAAGTTTGATATTGCCGAGCAGTCTTCCTTACTGATGAGAATTTACAGTTTTACAATGAAGTGTAGTTTTCTTACCGTTGTTTGAGTCCAATATTTGACTTCAAATGTCTAGAGAAATACAAACTGTAAGTTGCTTTACGTCGCACCGACACAGATAGGTCTTATGGCAACGATGAAACAGGAAGTGGCCGTGGCCTTAATTAAGGTACAGCCGCAGCATTTACCTGGTGTGAGAATGGGAAACCACAGAAAACCATATTCAAGGCTGCAGACAGTGGGGCTTGAACCCACTATCTCCCGAATACTGGATACTGGCCGCACTTAAGCTATTATCGGTCTAGAGAGAATAAAACCTATTCGTTCTCTAGGGAGGACACCGTCCGAGAGTCCTAAAGGACCGGCCGCTACTGATCCTCCATATAACAATAATCAGAGGGGAAACATAGAAGGTATCCGACATTTCGAAAAATGAAGGTATCCGTCAAAAGAAGACGATGACCACGAAGGGCCTCGTGAACCTAATACAGCCGGCGTCGGAAAAGAACAACAGTTGACCAAGTAAGGTGGGATAGCACAGCCTGACACAAGTAAGTTTAACAATGGCGAGACTCAGCTACTGGCCCCTGGTCACCAACCGCCTTTTCCAAGTAAAGAATCCTTGGGACACCTTTTACGTCAGGTGGTGAATGGGTACCGTGGGTATTATTCTATCGCTCTCAGCCGTAGGAGGAAGTCTTCCGCGTATATTATTTATTGTTGAATAATACCAATACCAGCCATTAATTAATTTATCATTCATTAAGTTGTAAGAAATCCGTTCATTTCCTGCCATTGTATAGACTCCGTTCGTGAGTGTCTAAAACTAGCGAACAGGAAGACTGTTTGTGTGTGCACTGCCCCATGAACCCGAGGCATCACAGTCAAAGCCACTTTCGGTCTGTATGTTATGTACGAACAAGCCACACTGAACCTCGAGAATAGACAGATCTCATTTGTGTGAAAACTATCTTTCTTGCTTCTCTTTTCCCAGACTTGCCTCACTGATGTTCGACTACTTCCCCTGTCTTTATACAAATGAAGCCGTTTCAGTTAGCCACGACTGTATGTTCGGTCACCTTTGTTGTAGTAAACCATTTGCTTACGGTCCTGCTTGCACTCGGGGATTTACTAATAGTCACGATGTGTGTAATTATCCTTACCATTCCGGTAACAGCTGAAACAAAGCATATTCCAAGTACATCCTGTTATCTTGTGTTCGTTCGTACCTCAGCTCGTGAGTGCACTTCCTCGCTCTGACCGCCACATCCTTCCTGTGTCTGCTGAGGAGTTTCTTGAACTGGAGGACGAGGAGATCACCACGTCATTCTACACGAATACCGCTCTGCCCCTATGGACTCACACTACGACAGCGGCAGCTGCCTCAGCTGAACATACATCGTGCGCGGCCGTGCTGCTTACCATCCTATATGAAATCTTACGTTATGAAAGATGCTGGAAGTATCGTTATACAGGCATTAAATCTGGTAATCACATTCTGGCTGACGCGGGTGAGTTCTACCACTGCAATGTTTCTGATTTCTTTCAGTTTCTCCAATGTGTGACGATTTGTTCGATACATTTTTTCTTTCATTTTACCCAACTACAGTAAAAATCATACACTGTTAGATCTGTAGAACGAGGGGAAAACAGACCAGCACTGATCACTTTGTCTGCAAACACTTCCGAGATTGTAAGAAGGGAATCTTCTGCCGTATGAGCCTGTCCTCTTGGTACCTCCCTGCATTTACTATCGTCTTGCACTAACAGCACACCAAACCAATCTTCCTGTCATAATGAGGGACTTCATGAACAACATCAGGATTTTCTGCTCACCAATAGCGAGAGTTAAGCCTGTTATATAAGAAAATACGGTATTGAAATGATAACTGTCTCACAATGCTAACAGCTGATTTTCAGATTGGTGACTGATGCTTGCGAGGTCGAACTCGTGCAGGCTGCTTGCAAGAACTACAGTATACTGCAGCTGCCGTAGCACAGAGTACAAACACCGTGCGTTCGCTCTGGGTTTAAAAGAGAAACCCTGTACTGGTGTGTAGGGGGTGAACTGCCACTCTCAATGGGAATCACACGCGAGGAGACCCAAAATTCCTAAATAAATGACAATATCGGCTAAACATTTCATTTCGTGTCCCCTTTACTCCTCCCTCTTACTACTCATTAGGCTGAATACAATCTGGCCCTGGAGAACTTATACTACTACTACTACTACTACTACTACTACTACTACTACTACTACTACTACTAATATCAGGTTTCAACAGTCAACCGTTAATCACCAAATATGTAAATACAGCTCAAGTAAACAAATTTAAGTACATAGGTGAATTTATTGAACCAGCAGGGTCAAATCAGCAAGCTAACAAAGAAAGAACTGCAAAAATTCAAAGAGGATGCTAAACTACTTTGAAGAGACACAATAAAAGAACTATATCAAAAAAGGCAAAATTACATTATAACACAGTAGTTAAAACAGAAGCACTTTATGCATCTGAAACTATTATTTAAGATGAATCAAAAATCGAAAGAAAAATCCTCAGGAAAATCTTAGGACCAAAGTGCGAAAAGGGAATTTGGATGAAAAAGAAATCACATGAAATCTATCAAGTTACAGAGATAGTGTCAGATACAATCAGGAAACGGAGATTACAATTTTATGGATAATAACAGGCTGACAAAGAAAATTTTAAACTTAGCCTTATCAATGAAAAATCAGAATAATTGGCTAAAAGAAATCAGTGAAGACCTAAATGAAATTGGCATTAATGAAGGAACCATTCAAGATAGAATAAAATTCAGAGTTTTTATTCACAAACACAAATTTTCTGTAAAGCTTCAGCGGACTAAATACAGGATGGACTGAACAATTTAAAAAGGAACGCTGCGAGAGGTTGAAGAGATATTGGGAAGAGAAGAAGAAAAAGCAAGTTCTAACAAGTTCAAACGCGCTGCTTAGTTGGGCATAAAGAATCAAAAAATAACGAGCACCAAAACTTGCCCGCTTGTCACAATTTAATATCTTGGTGATACAATTCAGGGAAATGCATTCGAAAAAAAGACAACGGAACTGGATGTCAAAAGATGGAAAGTGGCTCAGACGATTGAGGTGCTGGCCTTCTGACTCCAACGTCGCAGGTTCGATCGTGGCTCAGTTCGATGGTATTTGAATGTTTTCAGTACGTGAGCCTCGTGTCGGTAGATTTAGTGGCACGTAATATAACTCCTAAATTTCGGCACCTTGGCGTCTCCGAAAACCGTCAAAGTAGTTCGTGAGACGTAAAAACAATAAAACTAATTAAAAATGGAAACAAATTACCGACTAACCGAAAATATCTACAAAAAATAATGTACGTCCAAGTACACAAAACTAAAACATTACAATACAGTCATTAAAGCTGAATGTTTTTATGGGCCAGAAACGCTCATTTTAAACAGGAAATCAGACATGGAAACATTGAGAAAAAGGAACGCAAAATAATAAGAAAAATTCTAGGCCCAAAACTCACCGACGGAT